>NC_045450.1:62023284-62032788 GCF_002776525.5 Piliocolobus tephrosceles | reverse complement strand
GCTGACACTCATGTTCAAAGCTGCAAAAAAATGTTGCCTCTATTTTTATGGAAATGCCCAAATGCTTGCGAGCAATTACTTTTGATCACTTTGACCGTATCCCATAATTAAAAATGAAATGTAATAGTATATAAAAATCAGATCACATAATACTCAGCACAGGGTGGGTACTCAATACAAAAGCGTAATGCATTTATAAATAGTTATAATTTATTCTAACTCTGCCCTAGGTACTGCCCTACATTCTTTACAAAGGTTAGATCAGTTAATTGTCACAGCTGTTCCTATTTTGCAAATGAGGAGGTGAAATAAAATCACCTAAAATTAAGCTGGGTGGAGGCAGAGAATACTGTATTTAAATCAGAGTCTGGCCAAGTTTGATGGATCATACTTGTAATTCCAGCACTTGCAGAGGCCAAGGCAGGAGGACTGCTTGAGGCCAGGATTTTGAGACCAGCCTGGGGAACACAGACCCCCATCTCTATAAAAATTTCAAAAATTTGCCAGGCATGGTGGCACATGTCTGTAGTCCTAACTACTTAGGAGGCTGAGGTAGGAGGATTGCTTGAGTTCAGGAATTTGAGGCTGCAGTGAGCCAAGATTATGCCACTTCACTCCAGCCTGGGTGATAGAGCAAGACTCTGTATCAAAAATTAAAAAAAAAAAAAAAAAGAATCTGCCTCATTGTAAAAAGAATCTGCCTCATTGTAAAAGGCCAGCTCCCTAAACATTGCACCTTATTCATCTTTCTTTCCATGCCTGGCCCCATGGCCTAAGAACTCAGTTAGATGCAGGCATAGTTAAGTAGGAAAAAATTCCTGGACTGAGTCCACAGGCCTGAGCTTGAGCTCGTCTCTGTTTCTTTCTTGCTGTGTGACCCTCATTCAACAAGTTTTGTGAGCTCCTGTCAGCTGGTTCCCACTTCATCTATGAAAGGAGGACAGTGGCTGTATGAGTTTAGTGGTCTTTTCCATGTTACAAGTTCTGTAAGTTGATAAAATAACACCTTGCAGTCCTCTTTCCCTTCATTAACTTCATAGGGTCCAAATGAGGTTTGTTCATTAAATCTCAGAAAGTCTTAAACTGAGAAATTAGTTTTAAATACGCCTTGTAAAGATGACCAGGAATATTGAGGCTATGATATAGCACTTTAAGATTTTTCTAAGTGCTTTTTAGATAATCATTTAAGAAGTCTTCAAGGATCTGATTTATCACAATGGCTGCTGCATGTTTAAGTAGTTGCTCCAGAGTGTTTTGAAATAGCATAAAATTCTCATCCTGGCAGTGTGACATTTCCCGTTTCTGTTGAATCCATTTTAGCATGCAGCTATAGGAGGACTGGATAAATTATGCTGAAGCTATTCCAGGGCTGTTTTAGAGCATACTTGTGCTTCCTAAAAAGACAAGGAATTTTAATCACGTAAATTTATTAACCTGGAGCCGCCTTTCATGTTACATGTTGGCATCAAATTTTTATACAAGATGATCCGTAGTTGAGTTTTGGCCTTCAGAGAAAACTCCATAATGGGAGGAATGAAAAGAAACCACAGCTTTGTGCACAGAGTAAGCTGGATACAATGATATGGGTAATTTTCAATGTGGTGGTGCTCTTTTTTCCTTTATTTTGCTTTCTGGTTTTTGCAGATTAGAATCTGCCTACCAAGATCTTAAAGAGCTTGCCGTTACATCATAATTATTTATGTTCTAATGGAATTCCCTACTCTGGAAATCCATTTCCCATTGTGCTTGGCAGGAAAGGAGTAGGCCACCTGCAAAGCTGAAAAGTGATTATGCTGATGAAAACAAGAGAATGTTTTCCCTCTGGGTTCAGAATCAATCAGAAGGAACACACAACAGTCATATTATAATCAAAATATCTCAATGACTGACAGCTGAATTGGGGAGAGCAGCAAATGGTGCTTTCTGTTCCTTCTCCCCAGTGTGCTGACATTCTCTGCAATAGCAGGTGCACGGCAAAGTGTGGGAAGATAATGAGAGTGTTAGAAAATGGGAGAAAGCTGGAGAGGTAGCTTGGGTCCATGTTTGAACAGCTTTTGATGCCAAAAGATAGGGTGTGTGCATGTAGCAAGCAAGCACACACAAGAACATTTAGGTTTGTTTATAGATTTCCCTAACAGAGGAGCTAATATGATGAGGGTCAAGAAAATCCCTTCAGTTAGAACAGCAGTCTCCAGTTTCATCCAGGTTGCTGTGAATGCCATTATTTCATTACTTTTTTATGGCTTAGTAGTAGTCCATGGTCTATATACACCATATTTTCTTTACTCGTTGATTGATGGGCATTTGGGCTGGTTCCATATTTTTGCAATTGCAAATTGTGGTGTTTCTCAGGAATAGAAAACCAAACATTGTATGTTCTCACTCATATGTGGGAGCTAAGCTATGAGGACACAAAGGCATAAGAATGATACGTTGGACTTTGGGGACTCAAGGAGAAAGGGTAGGAGGTGGCAAGGGATAAAAGACTACACATTGGGTACAGGGTACACTGATTGAGTGAGGGGTGCACTAAAATCTCAGAAATGTTTACTAAAGAACTTATTTATGTAACCAAACAACCTATTGAAATAAAAAAAATAGAAATTAAAAAATTGTTCTATCATAAAGACACATGCACATATATGTTCATTGTAGCACTATTCATTATAGCAAAGGCATGGAATCAACCTAAATACACATCAACAGTAGACTGGATAAAGAAAATGTGACACATATACACCATGGAATACTATGCAGCCATAAAAAGAGAGTGAACTCATGTCTTTTGCTGTCAGACAGACAGAACTGGAGGTCATTCTCCTAAGCCAACTTAAGGCAGGAACAGAAACCCGAATATCACATATTCTTGTAAGTGGGAGCTAAACATTGAGTACATATGGGCACAAAGAAGAGAACAACAGACATTGAGGTTGGAGGGTTGGAGGAGGGAGAGGATTGAAAAACTATGTATCAGATATTATGCTTATTACCTAGGTGATGAAATAGTCTGTACACCGAACTCCTGTGAGATGCAGTTTACCTGTATAACAAACCTTTACATGTACCCCGAACCTAAAATAAAAGTTTCTAAAAATGTTTTTAATTTAAAAAGAATATTCTTTCAGGCTGGATGCAGTGGTTCACACCTGTAATCCCCACACTTTGGGAGCCTGAAGGGGGTGGATCACTTGAGTTGAGGAGTTTGAGACTGGCCTGGGCAGCATGATGAAACCACATCTCAACAAAAAGTACAAAAATTAGCCAGGTGTAGTGGTGCATGCCTCTAGTCCCAGCTACCTGGGAGGCTGAGGTAGGAGGCAGAGCCCGAGAGGTGGGGAGGCAGCAGCGAGCCGAGATCATGCCACTGCATTCCAGCCTCGACAACAGTGTGAGACCCTGTCTCAAAAATAATAAAATAAAAAGTAAATATTATTTCAACAGTGTTTAGGGAAATTGACAGAATGTAAAAATTAGATTGGGGATGGCAAATAAATTTGATTTAGCATGCCAATTTTAATGAGTGAGCCATGGTAAAGAAAAGAACTAGAAAAAAAGATTCCCTGATTGATTAGTTTGTCTAGCCTAGATTCAAGAAGGAAGGTGGTAAATTGTATGCTATGTATTTCCATTCCTGTAATAGACTGTGCACATTTGCATACACTGTGGCAATGCTCATCCTGATTGCCTCTCTTTCTATTATTGTATGTGACTAACAGTGAACCCTTTGATTGCTAACGTTACAGTTCATTAATTTCATTTTTAGGCCTCAGTATGGTGGCAAATTCTGTCCAGGTTCTAGCCGTATTTATCAGCTGTGCAACATTAACCCTTGTAATGAAAATAGCTTGGATTTTCGGGCTCAACAGTGCGCAGAATATAACAGCAAACCTTTCCGTGGATGGTTCTACCAGTGGAAACCCTATACAAAAGTGGAAGGTAATGTGGTCTCTATGACATTCAAGTAAGTCTCTATGTGGATAATAATGTGATTGAACAATACGGAAGAAATTGTTGCCTGTATCAAAGAGTTTCCGTGTTTACCTTTCATTCCCCAGACCCATCCTGGCCCAGTGTTTCATTCCACGGGTTTTGTTTATTTTTCCACTATATATTTTTTTCCCATAAGATACCTCTTGTCTCCCACATCTGTAAACCTAAGGTTTCATATGTTTGGAATGTATTTATGTTTCTCAACCTACCTTTGACATTTTGGCAATTAAGTCTCCCAGGGATCTTAATTGAAATGGGTATGAACTGTCCAGACCAAAAACTCATGAAACCATATATACCCCATAGAGGCACCATACACAGTAACTGACATGTCAGTTAATTGTAAGCATGGGAAGGCCTGTTGGTAAAGTGTGTGCATGCATGCAGACACACACACAGAATCATAAATAAAAATTATACTAGGTTCTTGGTACTTACTATACTTAAAGTTATTATGGCTTGTATTTTACTTTTTAAATTAATATTTCTTTATTTTGACTGAATAATAAAACATTAGTTATAGCAGAACAGTTTAATGTAGTTGCTTTTACCTATGTAGAATAAGCTGTCAACATTCTAGTTGTTTCATTACTTCTGTCTACTCGATTTATCAAAACGTATTCATGCTGTCTTGAAACAGGATTGTATGCGAATCCCAACTGCCCATGTGTAGCCTGGAAAGAGACTAAGTTTAATAACAATTAATGGGCTGTTCTGTGCAAAAGCTCAACATGAACCTATGTTAATCAGTGATCATAAAGAAAGCTTATATAATTACAGGCATCATTATAACAAGTAGAGCCTCCACATCAAAAGAGAGGATTGTGCAGCTTTGCTCAGTATCAGCCCAGCCATTTCAGGAGCACTGATGTGGTTTTGGGTCATGACTGTTTGTCCATAAAGCATAGATAGAGACAGACATGACAGTTCCAAAGCTGTGTCTTAGGAGGAAGTAATGAGGGACGTATAGAGGTTTACTGAGAAACGAGTTACATTCAAAACTTCAAAGAGCTATTGAATAGGAAGGATGTTCAATTTATTTCAAATTGCTTTAGAGAACAGAATTCAAGGGCTGAGAACACTCTAGCCGTATTATCTCCTCAGAGACACCTTCCGTGACAGCCTGTCAAAATATTCTTCCTTCATGTTGTTCTCTGAACCCTTTACCCCGTTTTGTTCTTCATAGCTCTTCTCAGTGCATGAATGTATTTTTATCTAGTCATTTATTTGTTATCTTCCTCCCCACAAGAATTTAGGTTCCACAAGGACTAAGGCTTTTTCTATCTTGAGTTTGCTTATATCTCCAGCATCTAAGAACATCATTTGGTATATATTTATGTAATGGTTATAACTTTTGAAATGAATGAATAAGTAACTAAATATTAACTGTCCAAAATGAAAATATACTCCCTCTGTAAGTAATAAGCTCCCCATCACTAGAAGCATTCTACCAGGAACTGAGTGATTTCAAAGGAAAGATGCTATACAGCAGGTCCCAGCAGATGCTGCAGTTGCTTCCAATTCCAAACTTGGAAGATTTCCTTTCTCTTGGTTGTATACTCTTGCGAACCCATGCTTCCTGTCTGTGGTTCTTTCTCCATGACTCTGTTGTCCCTCCTTTTACTTCCTCTTTTATTCTTTGCTTTGGCTTCATAGATATTCCTTGGCGTTTATCACATTACGTCTTTCATTTAAATATAGTGTTTATGAAATCGGTCCTGTTATCACCCTTAAATAAATTCTGTGTTGAAGATATAAGGAGAAAGTTAAGCAAATACATTTTGCAATTTAGAAAATGTTTGCTGGTTTCAAAGTTCTTTCACTAATTGTATTGCAGTTTTCACTGAGTAGGGAGCATGCAATTTCATTCATGCATGCAACAGATGTTTACTGAGCTCTTTTTGTGTAGGAGACACTTTGCTAGATGCATAGGAGAATGCACTGAATCAAACATAGACTCCCAGCCTTAGGATCTTACCTCTCAATGGCGGGAGACAGAAAAGTTAAGGCCTTCTAGTCTCTCCTTGTCTCCTTTTGATACTTACATCAGTGGAGACTGACCATGACTTTAAGGTCTTGTGATATTCCTGCAGTTAAGAAAGAACAAGGGAAGACTTTGTTCATAAATGTGGCCAATCTCTGTGCTACAGGCGTGAGGTTTTTTGCCTTCTTTCCTCTGTATTTCTAATGGACTCATAAACTCACCCAGGAATCTATGCTAAAAGGAAAAAAAAAAAAGAAACTTTCTAAAACTTGTTAATTCCTGGAAATGATAGAGAAAAGAAAGGGCATATAGGTCATCCAACTCCCTAATCTCATGTGCAGAAACTAGGAGGCATTAAATAAAGCTGCTATTAAAAAAAAAAATAGATGAGAGAGAAACTTTTAACCCACTCACATATCTGCATATTTGAACTGTGATAATTTAAATCCTTTCATGTTTGAGTTTTGACTTTGTCTTTTATTGAGAGGTTTTATGAAGCACTATTTGCCAACTGTTGACACATTTGTAAAACTATTGTTAGGGGATATCGCTCAATATCGCCCACAGAAGGTCTCTTGGGAGAAACATCATCTGGAATTCCTGGCCAAGAAGAGCTCTTTCTATTTGAGAAATTGGCATAGGAACTCCTTTCTGATAACAAGAGCTCTATAAATATAATTTTTTTTTCTTATTTTTGCCTCTGATATCAGAAACATCTCAGGGATTTAAGGGTCAATAGAAGTTACCATTTTGTAGCCTTCGGGATGAGTCTATTTGCTTTCTCTTCATTTTTATGACATGTTTTGTTTTTTCTATGTATGTTTTGCAAACATGACTAACCATGTTTTCTCCCTGGTGCCTAAAACCTTTTCTCTTAACAGACTGAGTAAATATCTAAAGTAATCCATGCCCTAAATCAAGGTCATCAAACTATGGCCTGCTGGCCAAATCTGGTGTGTATTTGTTTCATCAGGTTTTATTAGAACACAACAACACTACTTCATTTCTATGTTGTCAATGGCTGACCATCAGGCCTTTGAAACCTGAAAGATTTACTATCCAGGGAGGCTGGATAGTAACCCATCAATCATGTGTATGGTGACTATCCCTAAGGATGAGAAAAATAAAAATGTTACATATTACTCTTAAATTAGTTTTATATGGGTTGTTAAATGGGACTCATGCTTTGAAAGTCACATAATATGGGCTTATATGTGCATACACACATGCACATATGCATATAACACTGTGCATAAAATTTTCCATTTTCATCATGACAGCTTTCTCAGTAAATTTAATTCATCCTTTTGGCAGTCAGATCATTTTTCCTTAGTTTCCTCCTGACCATTTCCTATCTTGATCTCTTTGCTTCTAGAGGAAGATCGATGCAAACTGTACTGCAAGGCTGAGAACTTTGAATTTTTTTTTGCAATGTCCGGCAAAGTGAAAGATGGAACTCCCTGCTCCCCAAACAAAAATGATGTTTGTATTGACGGAGTTTGTGAGGTAAGAGAATGTTTCTGCTTTGGAGTCTATGAGCATGCTTGTGTTTCACCATATCATATGTGTACTGTGAAGAGTGGTGTGAGAGATGGTGTGTCTGCAGAAGAGCAGGTGGCATAGAGGGAAAGGGCAAAGTGTTTCACTGGATTTGAGCACCATGTCTTTTTTTTTTTTTTTTTTTTTTTTTTTGGGATGAAATTTTACTCTCGTTGCCCAGGCTGGAGTGCAATGGTGCAATCTTGGCTCACTGCAACCTCTGCCTCCTGGGTTCAAGTGCTTCTCCTGCCTCAGCTGCCCTAGTAGCTGTGATTACAGGTGCGTGCCACTATGCCCAGCTAATTTTGTGTTTTTAGTAGAGATGGGGTTTCACCATGTTGGCCAGATTGGTCTTGAACTCCTGACTTCAGGTGATCCACCCACCTCGGCCTCCCAAAGTGCTGGGATTATAGGCGTGAGCTGCCACGCCTGGCCGAGCACCATATGTACATTCTTCATTTACTTGTGGCATGAGCCTTGTCCAATTATTTTAGTTTATTTTTCACTCTACTTGCACATATATAGAAGGAGATGACGCTATATCCTACTTTGCATAGGAGTTGTAAAAATGAAATAAGAATGTAAATAATAAACTTAGGCCAGGCGCAGTGGCTCATGCCTGTAATCCCAGCACTTTGGGAGGCTGAGATGGGTGGATCACGAGGTCAGGAGATTGAGACCATCCTGGCTAACACGGTGAAACCCCGTCTCTACTAAAAATAGAAAAAATTAGCCGGATGTGGTGGCGAGCACCTGTAGTCCCAGCTACTCGGGAGGCTGAGGCAGGAGAATGGCGTGAACTCGGGAGGCAGAGCTTGCAGTGAGCCGAGATCCGGCCACTGCACTCCAGCCTGGAGGACAGAGCAAGACTCCACCTCAAAAAAAATGTAAATAATAAACTTCTATTGCATGTGTACTAAGTACCTTTACTACATGATGAGAACCTCACAAATGTATTTTGAAATACTACTACTATTTGTCCCCAGTTATTTTTCCTTTCACTTTGGTTGCTCATTTTCTTTTCCATTTTAATTTTAGTTTGAGCCCTTTGATCTTTTAAGGGTGTGTGTTTATACACATGCATGCATATCTATTGTCCAGCATTTTTATGTTAGAGTCACACAGCTGGCCTGAATAATCTCAGCTGGTGCTAGTAGCAATGGTGACTTCTTATTCCAGTTTCATCAGTGAAGAGCCTAAGCCTTAGATAAGTTATATAACTTGCCCAGTCATCTAATAATGTCAGGGTAGGAATTTCAACCCCAAGTGAGTCCAACTTGAGGCTATGATTCTTAACCATAAGCTGTACTGCTTCCCTAATGTTCTGTAAATGCAGAGAACCATGTATCTCTTAATTATTCCCAGTTTCTGGCTTCTCTGATCTTTGATTTTCTCATGTTTTTTGTTTTTGTCACAGCTGGTGGGATGTGATCATGAACTAGGCTCTAAAGCAGTTTCAGATGCATGTGGCATTTGCAAAGGTGATAATTCAACTTGCAAGTTTTATAAAGGCCTGTACCTCAACCAGCATAAAGCAAATGGTGAGAGATGCTGCTGTTTGTTATTGCTAATGAGATACGACTTTTGCTGCTGAACAAATTTGAGTCATGCCAAATGTGATTGAGCCTTTTACTAGTTCACTGGACACACTAGTGATGGTGGTATTTGTCACTTGTGCAAGAGTAAGGGAGGATAGTTGTGAGGAATGTCGTCAATTCGTTACCTCGCAGAAACATAATAAATAAATGCCTTTCTGCTTTGCGTTTTCAGTATGCCAGCCCAGGCCCCTTGTATGTCCAAGTGCATTTGTTAAGCAAAGAAACATTGTGAAACTTAGGTAAACTCTACTTACAGTATTAAATGAATATTTGAAGCAATTAGCTAAATATGTTGAGTAAAATTAAACTTTTGATCCCTGTTTTCTGAATTTCATCATTGAAGATACATGGCTCCAAGTTTCTTCTAGAAAGAATTTTTTTTTTTTTTTTTTT
>NC_045450.1:61799763-62023184 GCF_002776525.5 Piliocolobus tephrosceles | reverse complement strand
GAAGATTTTTTAAAAATCTTCCTGAATTTTGTGGCCTTTTTTGGTCTGGGAAGGAGAAGAATGTATTTCTTATCCACAGAAAATATGTTTGGAAGGCTTTGGGAAGCTACATACATTTTCTCTCTAGTGTTCTTACTATTTGGAAAATGAAATCATTGATCATGTTTGCTTCATAGAGTAAGAATGAATTTAGCTAATGATTCAAAAACCTCACTCTATAAAAATGAACACTACATGCCAGGGGCCATTTCTAGTCCCCTTTCAACAGCGCATAGGGTAGAATTCAGACGTGTTCTCTTCTTTCCATTTAGAATATTATCCGGTGGTCATCATTCCAGCTGGTGCCCGAAGCATCGAAATCCAGGAGCTGCAGGTTTCCTCCAGTTACCTCGCAGTTCGAAGCCTCAGTCAAAAGTATTACCTCACCGGGGGCTGGAGCATAGACTGGCCTGGGGAGTTCCCCTTCGCTGGGACCACGTTTGAATACCAGCGCTCCTTCAACCTCCCGGAACGTCTCTACGCACCAGGGCCCACCAATGAGACGCTGGTCTTTGAGGTAAGCCCCTTCTGTGTATTCTGTTCTCCGTGCTTCTTGCTACGTTTATAGCGATGACTGCAATTTGAGCCAGATTAAAGAACTCCAATCCTTCTAGTTCAAAGGTGTTTCCTGGCCGGGCACAGTGGCTCATGCCTGTAATCCCAGCACTTTGGGAGGCTGAGGTCAGGAGTTCGAGGGCAGCCTGGCCAACATGGTGGAAACCTGTCTGTATTAAAAATACAAAAATTAGCCAGGTGTGGTGGTGCACGCCTGTAATCCCAGCTATTAGTCAGGGCTGAGGCAGGAGAATTGCTGGAACCTAGGAGGTGGAAGTTGCAGTGAGCCAAGATCGTGCCACTGCACTCCAGCCTGGGCAACAGAGCAAGACTCTATTTCAAAACAACAACAAGAAAAAAGGTGTTTCCTAATAGGCTAAATTACAAAGTAATGGGGAGAAGACAGTGATTCCATTTGGAGGAAGAGGACGGGAACCCAGGGTAGATTTTCATATTTAGAGGCCAACCTTTCACCAATATGCTTGGGTTTCAAGAACGCCAAAGAATGTAGCAAGAATACTTTTTATATTATTCTGGTTTGTCTGTGTCTGCCATTTGGATGCTTCATTGTGGCTATTCATAACATAACATTCATAACATAGCTAGTCCAGGTCAACTGGACTAGGAGAAGGGATTAATAGTAGAGAAAATGCTTGCTTGGGTGTCAGCAGAGTTTCGTCATACTAAACTACCATGATTTTGTAGGTTGTAGCTTCCCCATAGATAAAGGGGGAAAAAGGGTAATAAAAATGATAATTAAAAGAACCGACATATCTGGAAATGACTCTGCAAGGCTGTTATCATAGAAACATTTTTTTAGTCCTCATCATGTTTCTGAGTGCTTTTTCTCTGTTTGTAAAATGGGGCTGACTGTTGGCTCTTACAGGCAAGTGATTTGCTTCAGGTTGTCTAGAAATGATACTGAGCACTTGCATATCCAGGTACTCTGATGAGTCATTTTAAGCTTCAGTTTCTTACCTGTGAAATTGAGGTAGAAAATGGACTTCACTAACCAGAAAAATAAGGAATCAAGTGTGAAGAAAGATTAAAAGACTTGCCTATCTCATACAGCTAAGGAAAAAACAGAGCTGAACTGGAGCCAAAATCTTTTCCATCCAGGAGTATGAGATCTATGTAACACTCAGATTACTGTTCTCTTCTCAAATAAACATAAGATCAAGATCAATGCAACTGTTATTATTATCATTATTATTATGACTGTAATAGATTAGGTTCAGGGATTCTGTGATCAGTTTCATGCATTCATTTCTTGAATGCCCACAACCTTAGGAAGGTAGGTATTGTTACTTAATCCCCATTGTGCAGATAAGAAAACTGAGCCTTAAAGAGATTGTGTTACATGTAAATGGTAGAACTGAGGTTTGAACATAAGTCTTTCTGACTCACTTGCCCACACCATTGTCCTAATATATCACTAATACTGGCAAGGCTCAGCTACTTGTCATTATATGGTTTTTCTCAATGTGAAATGGTTGCCTCTGTGGGAGGTACAAAGCCTACTAGAGGTGGGGGATAGAGAGTTTGCTATTTGGAAACATCTGTCATCCAGATTTGAATTCATAAAACACTGAGAACATATCCGTGTATTTTGACCAAGACTGACCTAGATCTGTGGCAACTAGAGGGTTGATCTGAAAAGTGACTATTAGGAAGATTGTGTTCATAAAGTTGTCTGATGATTTTTACTTGAAATAATTTATTTTCCTCTATCTTACATATGTTAATTCACGTAAGACTATTGGCACTTACTGTGTTCTTGGTGCTGAGGAAAGGGATATAGTGTTTGTTTTCTGGGCTGACAGCATGCTGTGTCCTTAATCATCTCAGGGTATTTTGGTCAGATAAGTGATTAATAAGGCAGTTTTTCAGAGGCAGCTACTTCTTCTGTCTAAACTGAAGCCCTGAATTTATTCTCTTTCTCAGTTGCATGCACAGTGGGACTGGATAATTCTTTGAACAAATACCATGTACCATGATATTGGTAATGACCTTCTGCAGCTCACAGTGGTTTGTGGGGAAAGCAATAGAAATGAATTTCTCTTACCCAGTGTGTGGGAGTTTGTATTCTGTGTGTTGAGTTATGGTGGGTGAAATTAGATGACATCTTGGTTTCCCTAATGGATTCTTAGATTTGCTAGAACTTCAGAAAGCAGAATAGTGAAAATGTCCATACATTAAGAAATCAACCGAGGCAGGTGGATCACTTGAGACCAGGAGTTTGAGACCAGCCGGGATAACGTGGCGGAACCCCATCTCTACTAAAAATACAAAAATTAGCTGGGTGTGGTGGTGCACGCCTGTAATCCCAGCTAGTCAGGAGGTGGAGGCAAGAGAATTGCTTGAACCTGGGAGGCACAGGTTGCAGTGAGCCGAGATGGCACCATTGCACTCCAGCCCAGGCAACAGAGTAAGTCAGACTCCATCTCAAACAAAAGAAATCACTGCATTCCTCTGTGTCACATGCACTGAGCTGCTCTTGTGTTTCACATTGACAGTAAACTGGGTGTATAGTAGTGGATAAACAGAAAAGAAAATCCTCCTGCTATAATGAAACTTAGAGTGTTGGAGGGTACAGTACAGCATTACACAAATGAATTCATAAACAAAGGCAGATGGATACATTTTGGTAGGTTCTTTGAGAGAAAACAAAGTATAAGAAAACAAAAGAGGGAGACTGTTTGAATTAGAGAGTTGGTAAGGAATTATCTGAGAATTACCATGTGAGGTGAAACTTGAAGGATGAGAAGAACCAGCCAGGTAAAGAGTAGAGGAAATTCAGGCAGAGGAAGCAACAATGTAAAACCCCACGTGGGCTGGGTATGGTGGCTCATCCCTGTAATCCCAGCACTTTGGGATGCTGAGGTGGGTGGATTACTTCAGGCCAGGATTATGAGACCAGACCGGCCAACATGGTGAAACCCCGTTTCTACTAAAAATACAAAAATTAGCCAGGCATGGTGGTGCATGCCTGTAGTCCCAGCTACTTGGGAGGATGAGGCAGGAGAATCATTTGAGCCTGGGAGGCAGAGGTTGCAATAAGCCGAGATCGCACGACTGCACTCCAGCCTGGGTGGTAGAGCGAGACTGTCTCTGAATAAATAAAACCTCATGTGGAGAATCAACTTAATATTTTAGAAGAACTAAAAAATAGGCGAATCTAACTATAGTGTGGTGAGGAAAGAAAGTATTGAGGTGTGAGACGGGTATAGTGTGGGGGGTGGCCCACAGATAATATAAGCCATGCTAAGAAGTTTGGATTTCATACCAATAACAACATCAGGATTTCAAGAAAGAGAGTGGTTTACACCATCCTGGCAAACATGGTGAAACCTCATCTCTACTAAAAATTACAAAAATTAGCCGGGCATGTGGCGCATGCCTGTAGTCCCTGCTACTTGGGAAGCTGAGGCAAGAGAACCACTTGAACCAGGAGGCAGAGTTTGCAGTGAGCCAAGATCACGCTACTGCACTCCAGCCTGGCGTCAGAGCAAGGCTCGGTCTAAAAAAAAAAAAAAAAAAAAAATTCAACTAGGCTGCTATGTAAATAAGTGATTGGAGAGGCAAGAAGCAAACTGGGGAAATAGGAAAATGGTTCTAGAATTCCAGGTAAGGAGTGACAGACACTGAAACAGGTGGTGACTGTGAAGGTGGCAGGATGTGGATCTGTCTGCAGCGTATTATGGTGGAGAATTGGAAGCTAGAAAAGAGATGTATAAGAAATGAACTCTGAGAAAGAAAGATGTGGGGAAGTCTCAGGTTTTTTTCCCCAAGCATTTGGAGGATGGTTTTACCACTATCATTGTCTTGAGGATGACTGGAAACAGGTTTAGGGATGGGGGAAAATTCCATTTACACCGCCATATATTTGCAATGTATCTTAGATATTCAAGAGTAGCTGTCTGGCCGGGCGCGGTGGCTCAAGTCTGTAATCCCAGCACTTTGGGAGGCCGAGACGGGCGGATCACAAAGTCAGGAGATCGAGACCATCCTGGCTAACACGGTGAAACCCCATCTCTACTAAAAAAAAAAAAAAAACATACAAAAAATTAGCCGGGCGTGGTGGCGGGCACCAGTAGTCCCAGCTACTCGGGAGGCTGAGGCAGGAGAATGGCGTAAAAAACCCGGGAGGAGGAGCTTGCAGTGAGCTGGGATCCGGTCACTGCACTCCAGCCTGGGCGACAGAGCAAGGCTCTGTCTCAAAAAAAAAAAAAAAGAGTAGCTGTCAAGTAGGCAGTTGAATATGTGTTTTAAATGCATGAAAAAAGCCTTGGAATGAATATGCAAATCAGTTCCTAAAAATACCTAAAGTAGTATAGCAGTATATCATTTGTTAACTGAGCAGGGCACTTGAATCCAAGTTTTCTCTGATAAGCTGCCTCTTGGGAGAAGGCAAATAATTGCAATATCCAGAATGTGCCTTGTGAAGAAATATTGAGCCTTGTTTGACACCACCAATAAAGAGGAGCATGCACCTGGCATGGAGAGACGTGCTGGTGCTGGAAACAGGATCTTCACAGATGTGAGGGAATTTGTATGTAGATGCAAATCTCTCATCTAGTCTTGTATTTGTGCCCTGCACTTGCACACCCACAGACATGCGAGTGGAGATGCCCTCATTCATGGCAACAGGGATGGCGTCCTAGCTGTTCTTCCTGCTGTTGCTCCAATCATGTATGTTTCTATCCAGATTTTAAGGTATTTTAAATCTGTCTGAATCTCATACACAAGAGCTATGCAAATTCAGTTTACAGTAGGCTTTGCAACTTTATTCCCTTGATGACATTTGAGACCCTCTGTGGAGGCAACCAGAGAAACCCACTAAGTGCCAGTTTCACAGTTTTAAGACCACGCAACCTATTATTCAGATTTCAAAAGCATAGCATTTTCCATAATGTCAAAGGACTATTAGTAGGTGATAGAGAAATATTTTTTTTAGGCCATGGTGGTACAAAATGAGGGGTTAGTCTCCAAGAGTAGTGATTAAGTAGTACTAGCCTTAAATATTTACTAAGGATGAAGAGTAGCAGACAATTAAAAATAAAACACACAACCTTAAATTCTAAGATGTTCTGCACACAGAATAACTGAGAGTACAGACTCTTAACTAGCTATATAACTTGGGCAAGTTTCTTAATCTCTGTGTCACTTAATGTCTACATTTGTAAAATGAGCAAACAATACCAGCTAATTATTAGGGCCATTATAAGGATAACTGAAGGTAAGTTCAATGCCTTTAAAGTACTTAGCCCATAATGTTAATTACTATTGCCATTATTTTGCCTTCTGAGCATATCACCTATATTTTATATATATATGAAACCTGAGACCATATTTAGCAAACTGGTGATCACAATCAAGTTCAGCCCTAGGCCCACATTATGTGTGTGTATATATATGATATATATATAATATATCATATGTGAGATATATAGTGATATGTTATACAAAATATATACTATATATAATATATGAGATATAGTGATATATTATACAAAATATATATCATACATATCATATGAGATATATGTGATATGCAGTATATCTATATATAAATATGTAATATACATTTATATATTTGTATATAAAATATAAATATATATATATATATATTTTTTTTTTTTTTGAGGCAGAATTTTGCTCTTGTTGCCCAGGCTGAAGTGCAGTGGCCCAGTCTTCGCTCACTGCAACCTCCACCTTCCAGGTTCAAGAGATGCTCCTGCCTCAGCCTCCCAAGTAGCTGGGATTTCAGGCATCTACCACCATGCCTGGCACATTTTGTATTATTATTATATATTTTTTAGTAGAGATGTGGTTTCACCATGTTGGTCAGGCTGGTCTTGAACTCCTGACCTCAAGTGATGTTTTGGAGGATGTTCTGGAGGTTGTTTTGGAGGATGGTTTTACCACTATCATTGTCTTGAGGATGACTGGAAACAGGTTTAGGGATCACCTGACCTCAAGTGATCCACCTGCCTTGGCCTCCCAAAGTGCTGGGATTACAGGTGTGCACCATGCCCAGCCATGTATAATATTAAAATGGACAAAATAGATTAATGCTTTAGTATCAGGTGACTTCTTATACACACATGAATTTTTGAAATTCTTAAGAAAACCTCTAGTCCCAGGAGATATTTGAGTTTGCAACCTTGATCATGAGTTAACTCCCATGATCTTTCTAACTGGAGATACCTAGTCCCATCACTCCATCTGTTTGGTGGACACCCCTCAAAGATCTCATACCACCTACTCGAAAGAAGCTGTCATTAGGAAATGTTCTCCCAGCCCTCTCAGCATTTTTATTTGAGAGGAAGAGACAAGCAATTCCCAATCAAAATAGACTATGGCCAGGACAGTCTGGAGCTCAACAATGAATCCAGCCCCTGATATTATACGTTAATTAAACCTAAGGCATAGGAGTTGAACTCTCCTATTAAAGAGTTCTGGATTTTTTTTCAGTCATCTTTTAGATATATTGTGTTCTCTGTTTCTTTTCTACTAAGCATCTGAGCAGCAACTTTTTTTTTCTTTTGAGGGGCTTTTTCAGCTTGAAGGTACCCATTTTAGAGAGCAGGACTTCATTAATTTTTGCCAAGAGGCCTTCGATCCACCTTGAAGCAAATGTACACAAACCAAGTTCTGTGGCTGAAAGTGAAGCTGAATAGGGAAACGAGGATGCATGTGTCTCACAGTCTCTGCCATGGGTACTCAGAACAAAGTGCAAATCACTCTGGATGAGAAATATGGTTTTTACCGCTTAATGACAACCATTTTCTCTGCTGTTTGTCTCTCCAGTTTTGTTCATAGAACCATTCCAGCAGGCTTCCACAATTCTGTTTGTGATTTAAGCTTTGTGTTAAACTTACATTATCTGTGGGAGAACCACAACAAAGAATGAGACAAGAAATGATGGAAAGTGCAAAACAGAGATGGAGTTCCTTCTCACTTTCACCTTTAGACCCTGAAATCTCCCGTTGTTGTCTGTTGATCACATTAGCCAGGCCATTGACATATTGTCACTGAACATTAGATAAGCTTCAAGCTGAGCCATTTTATTTGTGCTTCGTTTAATCCATGCACAGTTCCATATGTCATTCATCTACATGATTTAGCCCTGACAAAAACTATACGTTTAGATTTTTCACCAGGTGTAAGATTTTTCCTGATAGTTAGAAGTTATTTTTGACATGGCCGGGTGCAGTGGCTCATGCTGGCAATCCCAGCACTTTTGGGAGGCCAACGTGGGTAGATCACCTGTGGTCAGGAGTTCGAGAGCAGCCCAGCCAACATGGTGAAACCCTGTCCCTACTAAAAATACAAAATTTAGCTGGGCATGGTGGCGGGCGCCTATAATCCTAGCTACTTGAGAGGCTGAGGCAGGAAGAATTGCTTGAACCCAGGAGGCAGAGGTTGCGGTGAGCCGAGACTGTGCCATTGCATTCCAGCCTAGGAGACAAGAATGCAACTCCATCTCAAAAAAAAAAAAAAAAAAAAAAAAAAAGTTATTTTTGAGGAATGGAAGATTGGCCTCCATTGGTGATAGAGTTCTCTAAAATTGATCCGGTTCATCAATCTGTCTCCTTGTAAATAATACAGAGAGCACCTTGAATGACAACAGTAACAAAGATAAGATGTAAGGACAAATGTTGAGTAGATCGAAATAAAATCATAAAAACAAAGTCTTCCCCTGGTTCAACTGGATATATATAATATGTTTTAAAAAGTAATTGTTTACTACTACATAAAAGAACTACAGCAATATCTCCAGTAATGCAATATTGTAGTTTCTCCACGGTGGAATAAGGTCATATTTGCTTGCTTATTGTTTTCCAAAATATTTCTTTATGCACTCATTCTACCAATAGATTCAAGAAGAACTTAGTGTCCAAAGAATCTGACCTATCTGAAAACAATCTAGATGGAAACTTGTATGATTAATTGGACATGCCTTGCTTATATTTTTAAAGGAGTTATGGTTTCATTCAAAAGTTGCAAATATATTTGAAGCAAAAAACAAAACAAAACAAAAAAACCGTCCAGTAACCTAGTATTCTGTTTATGATATCCTTTCAAATAATTTGGATTAATGCCTTTGGTATTTAAATTACACTTTATTGTTCTCTAGAGAATGTCATCAAATTGCTGATCAGTTTTTAGCACATGGTTGTATCTCTCCAAAATGGATGGAACACAGATATTCTAAAAACATAAAATTATAATGAGCAATAAATTATATTTTCCCAAAACTGGACTGTATATTGATATCCAAGTGATCCATGGCTGTATTCTTTAAAGGGAGTTAAATAAAGTTCATAGGTCTTTCCATACAACAAGTATGAATTGAGCCAAAATGAATACTTTTGGAGCCAAATATATATTTACTGCAATATAAAAATGTTAAATCTTCTTTATAATCTTGTGAAATGCTAAAATCGCTGTGGGAACCTACTAAAATAAAAAAGGCTGTTCCATCCACAGAAAGAATAAATCTGTGAATGAAAGCACTGTCCCTTTTGGCCACCTAAAATTATGGCATATTCACTAAGTCCTTATAATGACGTAAAATTCAGCAGAAGTATATGTTTCCCAAAATGCATGAGGATTGCACTGTGAGATTAATGCTCCTCTTTTTTTCCCTTTCATATGTATGACATCATATTCTCCTCATATCTTGCTAAATTTCATTTTCATCTGCTTTCATGTGTATTGATTGTCCAGCCCTGTGTTAGATATTGGAGATGCACAAATGTTTAAGGTATAAGTCAGGCCAGGTGCAAAAATTCCAGTACTTTGGGAGGCTGAGGCAGGTGGATTGCTTGAGCACAAGAGTTTGAGACCAGCCTGGGAAACATGACAAAACCCTGTCTCCATGAGAATACAAAAATTAGCTGGGAGTGGTGGTGCATGCCACTAGTCCAAGCTATTTGGGAGGCTGAGGAGGGAGGATCCCTTGAACCCGGGAGGCTGACTGCAGTAAGCTATGATTGTCCCACTGCACTCCAGCCTGGGCAACGGAGACCCTGTCTCCAAATAAAAAGAAAAAAAAAAAGATTAAGACATAACTTTATAGCCTTAAGTCTTTAAATAATGTAAAAAACAAGTGTTGATACATGGATTCCATTCTTTCAGGAAGCAACATGGGTTAGACAAGGAGCATCTGCATAAATAGCTGGGATATACGTTGCTCTGCTACAAACTGTGTGACTTTGGAAAAATCGCTGAAATGATCAGAGTCCCAGTTTCCTCATTTCAGAAATGATTTCCCCAGGTGAACTAACGTCTCCCACTGTGTCCTATAGCACTGTCCTGAAGTCCTTTTACAGTACCCCCAAACCCTGCATTATCAGACAGTGACTTAGTTATCATTGTAGCTTCCACAATTGGCACAGTATCTGGAACATCGTGGGATGTTTAAGAAAATGTATTGAGTGAACAGCATCCAATGATAAAATTCATTCGTCCATTTAAAAAGTGCAACCTTCTTTCAAATTGAAGAAATCTTACATGGAAGCAAAAAATAAAATGGAAGGAGAGCTTCTTCCACTGAAGCCAGAAGTGAAGGGACCAGAACCCAGCCTGTCCTTACCCCATTTCAGCCCTGAAGTCCTCTGAAGATCCCGAGGCTTCTGTAATACACATTTTAAAAACCACTGTATTTGATCATCTCTTGAGACTGGTCTTGACAACCATATGGTTTAAAGTCAAGTACAGCAAACAGCGTTTAAAGTAATGAAATTTGATCTCCTAAAATGCATTTGAGGAATCATTGTGCTTCCTAAAACACTTGCTTTCCCAAAGTGAATAACTTAAACCTAGGAAGTCACTGACTTCACAGTGGACTTACCTCAATCTAGATGAAGAGCAATTTACCCTTCAGGGTGCTGAGTGTGCCGATCATTCCACTTATTTCTTGGTATTTTCTAGTACAAGGCAGGATAATACAATCCTGGAAATAATTGACTGCTGTCAGTTAACCCCAAGAAGTAAGTGCATAGTTTGATGCCAAATAAAAGTGTCTTCTGCTTCTGGTTATTTTTATATGTCAAAACTTTACAGAATGTCTTCATGGGAAGCTCAAAATTTAAGCTAAATAGAAAACAGACCTTCACTTTTATCACTAAGTCACATGCTAGTCCAGTTTTAAAATGCAGTCTATATTACAGACCATCCATTCTCCTTGGATCCTTGGCTCTAAATGGTTTCAGCATTTGCATCAGGTGGATGTCCATGTGTATAGTGCTGGCCCCACTGATTTCCTTGGTGGCAAAGGGAAATACCTAAGAGTAACCAAGGATTTGTATTACTGTCTTAGGTCTTAAATTTCTTAGTCATTATTTAAATCAATCAACTTTTTGATCTTGAAATACATACAAATATATGCATATAAGTGAGTTGGAGAAAAGGAGATAATTTCTTGACCATGTATTTCTGTATTTCCCAGAAAAAAAAAAAAAAAAACTAGTCATGTACATGCACACGTTAGCACAAAAGTAAATATTGATTTAGCAATCACATAGTTTCTGAGATCACTATGGATATAGCTAATATAAAACTAAATAATTTCCATGTATTTCAACTTATTTTCTACAACATAAGTCTGGCATAAAGACTAAGGAATCTCTCATTGAACTAGTGGACTTGTTAGTCATCCAGAAGATTTAAATTTAGCTTATATTTTAATAGAGTTTAGGATATTATGTATCAGTGACCGCATTATGTTTATTTTATTCCCAAACACATTTGGGAATACTGAGAACTAAATCTATTTTAATTATTCACACCTGAATATCTAAATTAATTGTGTGTGTTGTAAGAAATTAATTTTTCAAGTGATGGAATTGTGAAAACTGAAGATCAGAGTGAAATTTTCACAAGGCTTTGTTGACAGACAGTTCCTCTGAAGCAGACATATATATGCTGGACTTTTTGAGTGTGGCTGAAAACAATGTGTTTCCATGTTGAGGTTTAGGTGTAGGTAATTTAAGATCACTGACTTTGTCCTTTGTTTAAGCAATATGAAAAAGGCCTGTTTAACATACAATTTTAGGAGACCTTAGCAATAAGAATTAAAATGTACACAAGTTTTGTATTTTTTTTTCACGATTATCTAAGGTGTCCACTTAGAGATGACACAATCTCTAGAAGTGACTAGAGATGAGGTATCTTACTAGCTCATGTTGCTCCTTTCTCTCCTCTTCCTTTCCCCGCATTTCAATCTTTCTCTGTCTCTTTGTCTGTATCTCTCTCTCTCTCTCTCTCACACACACACACACACACACAGACAAAACAATGAATGAGTCACATTCTCTATCAAGCTGTCATGCAGTTAGAATGGAGGTGAGGAAATTCATCATGAGTGTTTCATTATAAAGTAACTTCATCCCTGTCTGATAAACAAAGTGACTCAGTATGACATGATAATACAGGTTGCTATTCTATGGCTGAAATATGACCACCTGTGTTTTTACAGCATTCCTTTTTCAAAAAGTTTTGAAAAATAGAAAAGCTCTCATTTATGTTAGGATTTTTTTTCTGTATGTTTAGCAGAAGAAAAGGGTGTTTAACTCTTTGAAAACCCATTCCTAGTGTAATAAGGGAGAATCCTGAAGCTGAAAACGACAGCAGCCTTTCTCATGACAGTAAGTGAGAAATAGGTTAACCACAGGCTAGTTTCAAGGCAGGAAGAGACATCTAAAGAAAATTACTCTAATAAACAGCTTCCTCCACTCTTTGGCCAAAGGAGATGATGGGGTGGTGGGGACCAGGTGGACAGGCACATTGATCAATGAGATGACAGCGTAAGCACCATTGACGAAGTATTACCTTGTCATCCAGCTCCTTTGTGACTCTGCCTGCTGAATTCTCCCCAAGGTAAAGGGGCTGAAATGAGTAAGGAAGTGCCTCAAGATACAGTCAGTGTAAGGGAAGGGATATTAGCCAAGTAGCATGGACTGAGTGAAGACACAAGACACAAAAGAAGCAGAGAAGTAATGGAGAATTAATTCAGAACAGATGATAGAAAAGTCAAACTCGAGAGGACGATTCAGAGGTACTTTTGCAATGGCACGTCATTTGTCTAGAGATTTGCCATTTGCTATTTGAAGTGGGGGCCTCCAGGTAATTCATGGCAAATACTTTTGTGACGGGTTAGAGAACGCTATTTATTTCTCCTCCTATACTCTGAGGAATGTTGATGAGTCGAATTAGAACTGTAGTCAAGGTTCAATGTGTCAGCCCACACCTTTGAAGCTGCCTGACAGATGCATTTCCAAATCCCCGATCAGGGTCTTTGTATTACTGTCTCTTGTCAAATCCAATCACTCACACGTAACAGCAATGATGATACCTGGTTGTGTTCTTCCAGCTTTGAAGCAAATAAGAAGTCAAAGAAAACTGGCTGAATTTTAACACCACAAAAGTTTCCAAAAATCACGAGCTTACAAAAACATGAATCCACACCACAAAACCACGTCTTCCATGAGACACAGGAGCGTAAGGTGCAATTTGGGCTTTATCAAAAAGGGCCAACCAATAAAGTCTAGTATATTTCAGTTGTTGAAACAATGATTATAAATAAATCCAGGGGAAAATGGATGGGGATCATGTATGCTTAAATTCGATGCCAGTACGTTCAAGAAATAAAATTCTTAGGTTCAAACCCAGTGTCACAAAGTAAACGTCACAGCACGCTAGGGAGGCCCAGTGTTGTCTTACCAACAGTTAACACAGTTTTTAATATTTTAAATTATAATCCTGGGCTTGGTGTTTCAAAGGTTGAGAGGCAATGTTGTGAGAGTGAAGATGTGAGGTTTTAGGATGAAACAAGACCAGAGACTTGAGTCCTGTCGCTGTGACTTATTAGCTGTGTGACTTTGAGTACTGGTTTATTCGTCTCCACTACTGGAATTAACAGCGCCTTCTTCATAATGTTATTATCAATTTTAAATGAGATAATGCAAGTACAACGCTTTGCCTGGCACACAAGAAGCACTTAATAGGCATTGTTATTTTTAAAGCAATCACATACATTATTGAGGACAGGAATTGAGTTTCCTAGGATGCATTAAATAGCTAGTCTTTAAAATTTATCCATAACCTTTATGGCAAAATGAGGACAACTTCTTGAAGAAGAAAAAAAAAAGAGGCCTTAAATAATGAAACAAATACAAAGCTGACTGAAGGAATTTTTAAAAGTTTTAACATTAAAAATTAAAAGTGGGGGCAAAAGAAGGAAAATTATTTACCCATGATTACTCACGGTGTCCTTTGTTTTAATTTTATGTGCACTAAACAGAAACTGCATCCCTTTCCTTCAGAGAGTGGTTGGTTGATTCTAGCCCGTCTGTGGTTTTCCAACTTAAGAAGCCGTAAATTTTATAACTCTGCACTCTGTGGTTAGAGCTGCTGAGTGTTGTGTCTGAAGTCAGGTGTGTGTTAAAGGTAGACATTAAACAGCTCTATGGAGGACCTGGAAGCATTTAAGCAGGTTGCTTGCCAGCTGTAAATTAGAGACTCCATGCCAGCTGGCTGGAAAATTCTCTGGACTAAGTCCAGTTAAGTAGACTGAATCACTGGCGGTCTTTCCAAATTTGTGCATTTAACGGCTTGGCTATACACTCCGACATGCGGCATGGGGTTGTAAGCAATGGCATTATTGTGATGTGGTGCCATTACAGGAGGGATGCGGTGCTCCTGTGCCCTGAGGGTATTTGTGTTCTCCAGGAATGCTGAGAGAAGCAATGGACTACTCTTGACATGGTCACCGAAAATGTTTTAAAATAAATGTGAAAAATGGGAATGATCATTTTCAAGTTACATATTGCCCAAAATGTGTTCCCTGGCATTCAGAGAGGAAGTTAGTACCTCAGGTGGTTCTGTGCACACCTCTCCAAGATTGTCCTGCTTCCCCACATCAGTGGGAGAGGTTGTCTGTGGTTCATTTGATGGTGATGGACACACTAAAGTACATGCTGAGATATAATCGAGGCAACCAAATTGGGGGCTATATTATCCAGCCTTGAAATGAGAGAGAAGTCATTGTTAGATTGCAGGGTCATTTAGAATTTGAAAAATTTTAAATTTTGTCTTAAAACTGATCCAGGTGAGAAAACCTGGATTTAGTTGGGCAGGGCTACCTTCACGGGCATGGGACCTGCCCAGCTGCAGAGGACCTCATGCTTGGAAGGACCCTGTGGTTTAATGCTTCACTGTCACTGTCTTGAATTCTTAAGTTTTCAAACAATGACTCTTGAATTTTCATTTTGCACTGGGCTTTATAAATTATGTAGCAGTTTTTGAGGGTGGATTTGATTTCTTTAAGAAAATTCTGATTTTTTTAAAGAACAGGGTGAAAGAGAAATTTTCCCACAAAGATTGTATGAGCCAAGTGGACAATCTCCAAAGGTTTAAGTATTTGCAGGCATCAAACAGTAAGAGATAAGAGGATTTCTAGGATACTCTTGGTCACTGTTCTTCTCAACACAGGATAAAGGTGGGGGCAAAGAGCATCTTAGTTATTGAGAAGCAAATAATATATTACAATTGGCACATACTTATCTTTTATATATTTGGTCTTGGTACTTATTTGCTTAAGTTTTTACTTCCTTTACGAGGCCTTTATGAGCTGATGTTAAGTAAATTCTTACATCAGCTTTCTGCTGGTTTATACAAATACTGTCTTTCAGTGTACATGATTACACATTGAACTCTGCATATGAATTTATAGTACACAGATATTAAAGGCAAGCCTTGAGTCATTTGATTTTGTAAAGTTAAGAGGCCTTCATTTCTGTATTCATTGTATGCATCAATATGTTAAGGAAAGAAACTATAAACAATATGCTCTATATGCTACTAGCCATAAAACTGTAATAGTAACACACATACGCAGGCATACAACTAGCTACTGTGTATTTTATGAGTTAATTTAAAGCTGCACATTCCTAAGAGCATGTACAGTAAATTGTGTGAGTTATTTCTTTTTGTTTTGGCCAGATACTTGAGTTTCATATTAGCATGATATTATGCAATGGATTTCTTCCCCTACTGCTGTTTAATATTCTGATCAGTGCTGGTACTACCTTCGGTTCAAGGATTTTACTTTGCTGAGGATCCTCATTTTCAAGTTTAGGAAAGGGGATGTGGGAAATGCAGTGTAACAGTTTTATCCTCTTCAGAGGGGGAATAGAAATCTTCAAAGAAAAGAGAAGGGTTTAATTGTTTTTGTTTTTGAGACGATGTCTCACTCTGTGGCCCGGGCTGGAGTGCAGTGGTGCGACTATAGCTCACTGCAGCTTCCAACTCCTGAGCTCAAGCAGTCCTCTCTGCCTCAGCCTCCCAAGTAGCTGGGACTATAGGCATACACTACAACATCTAGTTTTTTAAAATTTTAGTTTGGAGATGGGGTCTTGCTATGTTGCCCAGGCTGATCTTGAACTCCTGAGCTCAAAAGATCCTCCTGCCTCAGCTTCCCAAAGTGCCAGGATGATAGGAGTGAGGCGGTATGCCTGGCCAGAAACTCAGGTTTTGTTGCTTTGTGGCTTCCTTGCTGTAATCGTCACCAAGATTTGTTATTATTATTTTTTTTCATGTGCAGTTATATACTTTATTCATGTTACTGTCGTTTATCATTTCTTTCAGTTTTCTTTTATTTATTTTTTTATTATACTTTAAGTTCTAGGGTACATATGCATAACGTGCAGGTTTGTTACATATATATATCTGTGCCATGTTGGTGTGCTGCACCCATCAACTCGTCAGCACCCATCAATTCATCATTTATATCAGGTATAACTCCCCAGTGCAATCCCTCCCCCCTCCCCCCTCCCCATGATAGGCCCCAGTGTGTGATGTTCCCCTTCCCGAGTCCAAGTGAACTCATTGTTCAGTTCCCACCTATGAGTGAGAACATGCGGTGTTTGGTTTTCTCTTCTTGTGATAGTTTGCTAAGAATGATGGTTTCCAGCTGCATCCATGTCCCTACAAAGGAATGCTCATCATAACTCGCCATCAGAGAAATGCAAATCAAAACCACAATGAGATACCATCTCACACCAGTTAGAATGGCAATCATTAAAAAATCAGGAAACAACAGGTGTTGGAGAGGATGTGGAGAAACAGGAACACTTTTACACTGTTGGTGGGATTGTAAACTAGTTCAACCATTATGGAAAACAGTATGGCAATTCCTCAAGGATCTAGAACTAGATGTACCATATGACCCAGCCATCCCACTACTGGGTATATACCCAAAGGATTATAAATTATTCTACTACAAAGACACATGCACACGTATGTTTATTGCAGCACTATTCACAATAGCAAAGACTTGGAATCAACCCAAATGTCCATCAGTGACAGACTGGATTAATAAAATGTGGCACATATACACCATGGAATACTATGCAGCCATAAAAAAGATTTGTTATTAATAAGTGATAGCTACAAAGCTTCTTTAGATGATGATGTGATTTCCTCTTCCACCTCAGATTTACTGAACCATTTGCATTCCTTTTATAGGATCCAGAGCACTTGATTTTTTGAGATGGAGTCTTGCTCTGTGGCTCAGGCTGGAGTGCAGTGGCACAATCTCGGCTCACTGCAAGCTCCGCCTCCTGAGTTCATGCCATTCTCCTGCCTCAGCCTCCCGAATAGCTGGGACTACAGGTGCCCCGCCACCACGTCCAGCTAATTGTTTTTTATTTTTAGTAGAGATGGGTTTTCACTGTGTTAGCCAGGATGGTCTCGATCTCCTGACCTCGTGATCCACCCATCTCGGCCTCCCAAAGTACTGGGATTACAGGCGTGAGCCACCGCGCCCAGCCCTAGCACTTGATTTTTAACCCAAGTAACTGTGACTGTGTTGTTTGTCTATATGAATCTGTCTCATCTTCTCCACTGGGGGATATCGCTTCTCCTCCTCCCAAAAGTCATTGTTTTTTGTCTTCACCATGGAGGTCACAAGAGACATGATATTGGCTTAGATCAGGGCAGCAGCAACATATATGAGGTAGTAAGATATGAGAGAGGGTGAAAGTTAAAGTAACACCATTTCTGATCTATTAAATATGAGTGTCAGAAAAAGAGAAGTCTAAAATGGGTCCAAGTTTTTATTTTGGCCTCTTCAACTGGAAGGGTATTCCCTATGAGCAGTCTTTCAAGGAGAGGCAGGGAAGTTAGACATTGATACACTTTTAAGCATTCAAGTGTCGATGACAAGTAGACAATCATAGTATAGGAGATGGGCGTCACAGGCTGGGCTTCATCCATAGCTGTGCATCCAGTATGGTAGCCATTAGTCACATGTGGTTATTGAAATTTAAATTAAAAGGCCCTTTACTTTGACCACGCGAGTGCATTTCACGCGCTTAGTAACCACGTGTGGGGCAGCTACGGTGGTCACATCCTGGTGGAGGTGAGGGGAGACGGAATCAGTGTGTAGTAAAGAACTCAGACTTGGAGCCAGGACAGGGCATCCTGAGTGACAGTAGGGGAGGAGGAGGAGGATACAGATACAGACGCAGAGACATGTTTGACAATGGGAGATTGGGTGAGTTCCCTTCTTGTTGATTGCATTGATAATCTTTTATGGTTGGCTTGAGTGAAGGTCTGGGGAAGCTTGACATCTGGTTGTTTTTGCTTAATACTGGTGATGCTTTTATCATCACAGTCTTTTTCTTAAACACATTTTTTTTTTTTCTTAAACATGTCCTGCTGTTCACAGCAACATTTAAAAATGTTTTGCAGTGAAACCACAGGCCATGTATGGCTTAGGCTCTAGAATCTGTCTAAAAGGTGAAAGGGGAATATATTTCAGATGCCTGTTGAAAATCTGTCAAACTACTTTTTTAATCAGCAGAACGTAAGTCCTAGAAGCTCAAAAGGCAAGAACTAATGTTCTTTTATATATATTTTTTTTTTTTTTGCGTTTCTACTGGGGATCTGTTCCCCTATGGCAGATAATATTAGGATCTAGTCTGAATGGGAGGAATGGGGTGGTACCAGAAAGTGGAGATGAATAAGTTAATTTCTTTCTGCATAGCACTTGAACTTAAGCTTGCCTCTACTACGTGCGTATGTGTGTGATGCCACCCCTTTGTATTGCAATATCATTCTGCCTTGTGGGCCTTAGCGCACCATAACTTTTATGCATTGCACTCATACTGTATTGCCACACAAGTAAATACGGTACACTGCATAATTTTCTCTGGTACAAGGTCTCTGCGTTTTTGTTGCATAAAAAAAAAAAAAAAAAAGCAAAATAAGTGCTACATTTGAAATGCCGCTTTAACTGAATAAGAAATTGAACTATCAACCGGCATCAGGATCATCTTCTGAATGTAAAACTGCTCTCACAATTCTAGTTTGACCGTGAATAAAACTGTAAAGTTTCGGTATTAATATCAGATGAAAACATGAACAGAAACACTGCAGGAAAGCATACTATTTATTCAAAAATACTATGGAAATAAAGCAAGCATAGTATTTATTCAACATGTATGAAATGTGTTAAGTTGAACACAGGATTCCAAGAACAGCTGTATGGCTCAGCTGTGAAAGTTTAAAAGAAAAAAAAAAGCAAAGCAAAGGCTAGAAAGATCTTCAAAACCAAAAGACTCCTAAGACTGATTTTGAGATTTTCTTTTTATTAGCGACTGATAATAATTGGGCATTTGTTCATGTAATGGTACTACCTGTTGTGTTTCGTATTGATATTGTTTTGGATGGGGGTGGGGGAACACAGATCCATCTGTTAACATTTTGATTGTTTCTGGGAGGCATCAAGATTTGTTTTGTTGCACTACAAAGTGATGTGTACACCATGGAATCTTAAGAGTCAGTCATAATACTTGTAGAGACATTTAAGCCAATAGCAAAATAGAAACCATTGTGTAGCATCCTAAAGAGTGATCTGGTAAAATGAAGGACCTTGAACAGCTGCCACCCACCAAACTCTAGTGGAGGCGGGATCCCACCAGACGGAGACAGAGCCAGGGGTTCCTATTTTTAAATGGCAATCAGCTTTGCTTCTTGGGCATGAATGCCCAGTTCTAGTGGTAAAGTATTTTCCACAAGATTCATGGAGTGGGAAAGAACTAGCTATTTATATTCATGCTTTGAGCTTGAATAAGAAAAAAGAAAAAGAAAAGAAAGAGGAGTAGTTAAGAGGGCATTAAGAAGGCAGACAGATGTGTTTCCTACATCAAAAACAAGGTGATGCATTTTTGCATTGTGTAGGCACATTTTGGTTGGTGGCTTTATTTAAGCTCAGTCCCTAGTCACTTGTGCGATCTTGCACAAGTTGTTTTTTTTTTTTTTTTTTTCAGTGAAAACATAGGCAGCTACATTATAGAGTTGTTAGAAGAACGTTTTATGATGCATTAAGAATGCCTGCAGAGTGCCGGGCACTTGGGAAGTGCCCAAAATGTGATTGCTCTTATTTTAGTAGTCAGACTTTATAGGATCAGATTTATCCTAAGTCGTTGCCTTTTCGGAGGTTAAGTCTATTCTAATGCCTATATTCCAATTCCTGATTCTGAACATGTTTCTTTTTTTCTTACCTGCTCATCCTTGCACACGGTTAACAAATTCTCTTTGGGAAAATTTTCTATGGAAATTACATTAGAAACACATTTGGATTCTAAAGTTGACGATAGCAAGTCTAAGTGGGGTATTCTGTGAGTTTTGGAGTGCTTCCCTTGTTTCAACTTCCACTAGCACTCAGGAGAGAGCTTGTAAGTTGTGACCTATAAATGTAGATTCAGTTTTAACTATTATCTGCAAGGCACCACTCTGTGTGCTTATCATGGTAGGTTTTTAACTTAGGGTTTAGACCCAACAATATAACCTTTCTGTCTTCATTATAATACATATACGTGTGTGTGTGTGAGAGAGACAGAGAGAGAGACTGTGTGTGTGTGTGTATGGTATGGGCTTATGGCAAATGTCAGTTGTGTTTTGCTCTTCAGAATCTGCCTAAATCACAGTTTTGATAACATGAAGTTACACATTTTAAAGTGTCCTGGGAAAACCTTAAGTCAACATAAAACATACTTGGGAACAATGAAGTATACCAATGTTAAGGTCAAAATGTCATGTAAATATCTTTAAAATGTTCGGTAAGACTTCTGGAATTTCAGGGTCTGACCTGTATCTTGATCTCTGATTTTTATCTTACACTGTCCAGATTCTGATGCAAGGCAAAAATCCAGGGATAGCTTGGAAGTATGCATTTCCCAAGGTCATGAATGGAACTCCACCAGCCACAAAAAGACCTGCCTATGCCTGGAGTATCGTGCAGTCAGAGTGCCCCGTCTCTTGCGGTGGAGGTAGATGATTTTCTCAGTCTGTCTTCCAAGTCTGTATCTTCTAAAACAGGTTCTTTCACTCCAGGCATCTTTAACATAACGTGGTTTACATAAGCCACCCAACAACTGTCTTTTATAAGAACCATCACCATAAAAGCAAATATTATGGCATCAGTTAAGGATTTTCCTATGTGGTAAGGAATCAACTCTCAGAAAGCTCAAATCAACCACAACCAAGGCTCAAAACTTACACATCTAAAACTGATGGGAAATACATATAAAATATATTGACTTATTTACAAATACAAGCATATTTATATTATATTTTTATATGTTTTTTTTTTTTAATTTTCAGCTTATAATTTAGTTTCCCCCAGTCTTGACTTTTCTGTTGTCATAAGCCTTCCATTTGGAAGTTGTAAAAGCTAGGGTCAAGACAAGTGAGGACACAAACATGGCAGACTTAAGAGGTCTATCTGAAACATGGCTATCCCCTCAGGGGTAAGGCCAGCAAAGGCTGTCTCACTAGAGGAATGGATTAAATCTGAGACAACCCTTGCAAGGAAGGAACAGCAGCAACCATCTATTTGGTGAGGAGAAGGAAGGCATTTTATTTAGATGTGAACAGTGTCACATATTTGGGGGTTAAACAATTGTCACACTTGCCCATTTGGGAGGAAGAATAAGTGCCCAAAAATAAGTTCCTGACACCAAAGCATGAATGTTGGTCTCTCATTTCCTATTATTCACAGCACCTGGTGACAGTGAGACTTCCTACTGGTTACATCCCACTAAGCATTATAAGCCTTCTTAGAATTGGAGACAGAGCAAAGACACAGCAAATGAATAAATTCTTCTATCTGAGAGGCCTATCTATAGGTCCATGCTAATTAACAAAATATGAAAAAATACTTTTTAAGTACATATATATAAAATAATTAAAAAGTAATACATTTTCTAGTAATACACATTTTAAAGGCAATGGGCTATAAAGAAGAAAGGTAATCCCCATAATTTGTAAATAGGCAATAGCCAATGTTAATAGTTTGATCTGTATCATTTTATTTTTCCCGTATGTACATATAAGCAAATGTGTTTGACAGACTCACATACCGTGAGTATCATTTGTATCCCTCTGTACTGAAATCACGTTACAGACATCTCTTCACACTGTTTCATGTAGTCATAGATTATGAGGTTTTTCTTATATCCAGTGTTTCTTGAGAACATTTCCAGTAGCTTTCTGGTATTCCAGGGAGAGCACAATGCCTTGGGAAGGAGAGAAGTTTGATTTGCTTTCCATTTATAGAAACTAAATCCAGCCAAGAGGAGGATGGAGAGGAAGCCAGTTGTGGAAATCTCGCCTTGCCCTGACTTAGCAACCCCTTCGCATGACTCACAGACTCTGATGTGTCGTATATCCAAGAAAAAAAGAATTCAGATGAATAAGTCCTATTAAAGTCAACAGTTAACTTCAAGGAATGTTGATTTTGTGTGTGTTCTTTTTTTGAGATAGGGTCTCACTCTGTCACCCAGGCTGTGGTGTCACCCAGGCAATTATGGCTCACTGCTGCCTCAACCTCTGGGGCTCAAGCGATCCTACCTCACCTTCTCCACCTTCCCAAGTAGCTGGGACTATAGGTGCCTGCCACTATGCCTGGCCTGTTTTTTTCTTTTTTATAGAGATGGGGTTTCACCATCTTGTCCAGGCTGGTCTCAAACTCCTGGCCTCTAGCAGTCCGCCTTCCTTGACCTCCCAAAGTGCTGGGATTCTCAATGTGAGCCACCGTGCCCGGCCCTGATGTGGTTTTCATTAAGTGCCTCCTGAAAGCCAACCTGCTTCAGCCCCAGGAGCTGGACTAACTGCTAATCATTATAGCAGGAGTGACTCATTTTTTTCTCAGATTACATTTGAAGACAAAGTTCCAATGGAAATAAAAAACACAATTCTATTATTCATATATTTTTTAAAAAATGTATGCCCCGATAAGAAGTCCTGAAATTAATGTGGAAAGCAAGGCAGTGGGATGCCTTAACTAAGGAAGCAAAAGCAGAGGCCGGGAGCAGTGACTCATGCCTGTAATCCCAGCACTTTGGGATGCCGAGGCAGGTGGATCACTTGATATCAGTACTTTGAGACCAGCCTGACCAACATGGCCGTCTCTACTAAAAATACAAAAATTAGCTGGGTGTGGTGTCACATGCCTGTAATCCCAGCTACTTGGGAGGCTGAGGCAGCAGAAGCAGTTGAACCCCGGAGGCAGAGGTTGCAGTGAGCCAAGATCATGCACTCCAGCCTGGGTGACAGAACGAGACTCCATCTTAAAAAAAAAAAAAAAAAAAAAGCAAAAAGCAGAGCCCTGGCTGACAGGTTTTAATACATATTTAGTGAGTTCTACTCTTTGCTTTTATGTGCCCCATACTCTTAGGGAAGTATGAGATGTTTCATGGTAAGGCAAAAATCTTAGGATTTCCACACATAATTCACTAATGGTTTTTCTTTGAAGAACATGACCCATCTGATAATAAAGTTTGCCTGGGATGTTTCCCTTTATAGTCATTCTGTTTTCAAAAGGTTGTATTTATCACTTTATGGTTCTAGTATCCACATCAGTCTTGAAAACCAATAATTTACATGTTAAAAGTATTAAAATATAAAATGTATTATTTTAGGGAAGGGAATGGAATTCAAATTAGTTGCAGATTTCATCAAAAGGAGGTGCTTCCACAAAATAGTTGGATTCCGTATCTGAAATAAAATATCACAATGCTGATAAATCAGAAGCTAAACTTAGAAACCAAATTGAAATAATAATCTATAATTTTCACTTTGTCACTTCTGATGTCTTATCAGGTTACATAAATGTAAAGGCCATTTGCTTGCGAGATCAAAATATTCAAGTCAATTCCTCATTCTGCAGTGCAAGAGCCAAGCCAGTAACTGAACCCAAAATCTGCAACGCTTTCTCCTGCCCGGCTTAGTAAGTCATTTGGAAATGTCTTTTTGTTTACTTTTGTACTTGTATGCCTTCATTGTTCTTATGAGATGATGAAAGCCCACTGTCAATCCTGCTAATGGAAAGTGATTTAAAGGTAGATGCAATACATTAAAAAGTAATAGAAGAAGATGAACTAGGTGTGGTGGCACATGTGTGGTCCCAGCTACTTGGGAGGCTGGAGAGGGAGGATCACTTGAACCCACGAGTTCCAGGCTGCAGTGAGCCATGATTGTGCCACTTACATATTAGCCTGGGTGAAAGAGTGAGATCTTGTCTAAAAACATTTTTTTTTTTAAAAAAAGAAGATGGTTGAAGTTTACATATGAGTTGAAAAACACAAATTTACTTTTGGTACTCACTTGACTTTGGCTTGATAGCCAGGAATAAAGCTATTTAAAAGCAAGCTTACTTGGGATATGAAGGCGTCCTTTTTTTGGAGGGGAGGAAGAGCATGGAGTCTCTCTGCTGCCCAGGCTGGTGGAGTACAGTGGCTTCATGATAGCTCACTGCAACCTCTGCCTCCTAGATCTGAGCAATTATTGTGCCTCAAGCACCTGAGTAGCTGGGATTATAGGTGCGCGCCACCACGCCTGGCTGATTTTTATACTTTTAGTAGAGATGGAGTTTTGCCATGTTGGCCAGGTTGGTCTCGAACTACTGGCCTCAAGTGATCTGCCTGTTTTTAGCATCTCAAAGTTCTGGGATTACAGGCATGAGGTGCTTTTTTCTTTTACCCTTTGCATAAGGATTCCTCTTCTCTGAATGGAATCAGATACATATATAACACAGAATCCTAAATTAGTTCAATTTGCATGTGGTTGTGTGCTTAACTTTTATGCAAATGGTCCAAGAATTTAAAAATCATAATATTATGCAGGCCATAAAACCCCAAATGCAAAATTACACAGTAGCAAGACACAAAATAAAAAGAATAGGGTATGGGGTGTAGGCCAAGTGGTAACTCCACCGCTGATGACGGCAGCCTTGGAGGAGCTCAGTGAGTTTGTTCTTGGATTGACTTTAGGCACACCATTGTTTGAAGACTAATTTTAAGTAATCTTCCCAGTCAAATGGAGTCTCTTTTATGTGATTTGTCTTCTGCCAAATATATTTATATAGAATGGACAGAGTTTCTTCTAAAGCAGTATTGTATTCACCGATGTTTTAGATCATCTTAATAAGTGGTGTTTGGTTTGTGGTGATGTAGTTGTATTACACCATCTTTATATATAAAGATGTTCATATGTATATATATACATATACATACACACGCACAGTCGTTTTTTCTTATAAATAATAGTGTATTTGTCATAATCTGAGGCTGAGGCAGGAGAATCACTTGAGCCCAGGAGGCGGAGGTTGCAGTGAGCCAAGATCAAGATTCCATCTCACAAACGAAGTTTGAATTGATAAACCATTCAAATATATACCAAATCTCAAACAGATAGCTATTTTAAAAAATGGTCTGGCAAATTTTAAAGAAAACGAAAGCATGTATTTAACCCATCAGTAAATTCAGGGGTAATTAGAAAAGTAATTTGAGGAAGTACCCACTTAAAGTATCCCCTGTGAGACCTTCTCTAAATGTACCCCTCTCTCCTGCACAAACCTCTCTCTCTGTCTCTCTCACTGATCACTCTTCCATGAGCCTCACCATTGTATTTTATGTTGACTTCCATGGCAGCACTTATCAGAAAGTATTGTATTTGTTCACATATCCACCTCTTTACTGTGTTATAGGCTCCTTAATGGAGAGTGCTGTTGCCTTAATATTTTCAATCCTAATGCTTATGAGAGTCCCTGACACATAGTTAAAATCCCAGCAAATTTGGCTCAATGAATTGTGCGGATTTTAAAGTGATGCGGATTTCTTCTCATGTAGAAGCAGGAGTGTATTTGTAGAACTGTGGGATGATTAAATGTGATTCCTTATATCTGGATCACATTAATATAAGCCTCTGGATCCATCAAAGAACAATTAGAACAACTTATCTTATTGGTTCTGAAATTGATTGATGGCTTCCATAGGTGGTCTACCTTTCACAATAACTGCTTTGGAAGTTATTGTACAAAGTTTGGCTTCATTGGAAGTATTTGTTTTGCACTGAAAGCTGGATGCCAGATGAATGGAGTACATGCAGCAAGTCCTGTGCTGGAGGCCAGCAGAGCAGAAAGATCCAGTGTGTGCAAAAGAAACCCTTCCAGAAGGAGGAAGCAGTATTGCATTCTCTCTGTCCAGTGAGCACACCCACTCAGGTCCAAGCCTGCAACAGCCACGCCTGCCCTCCAGAATGGAGTCTTGGACCCTGGTCTCAGGTAACAGGAGAAAACTTGGGAGTTACTGGTCTCGTTCCCCATGAAGGCAAGTGGGGTACAGGTGTCTTTTCTCTCCAGGGGGCTCTTGGCGGTTTACATCTTCATGGGAATCTGCATTTTAACTAATGTTCTTGAGGGAATCTTATGAAATCTGAAGTTTCAGCATGCCTCTCCCAGAGCTTAGGATCCTCCTCAGAGGACCAGAAATTGGAGTGTGGGGGCCATTTAGGCCAGACTTGTGAGCACAGCTAGAAAGGATTCCAGTGTCAGAAGACTGGCGTAGAGACCTGGCTACGGAATTCTCCAAAGCTAATGGGAAACACAAATACAAAGAATGAAGCACAGAAGAGATATTTAACTCTTGCTTCAATGGGAAAGCGGTAAAGTTAGAAGAATACACAGAAAAGTAGGGCATAGAGTTTGCTATAGTCACAAATTCCCAGTGAAAGATATAAAATTTTAAAGTTAGAAGAGACATAGAGCTACCTGTCATTCACAGCTCAGAATTCCCTCGAAAGCAAAGGTTCTCAACTATCGGTAAGTTTGCCTACCAGGGGACATTTTGGATTGTCACCACTTAAGGAGATGAGTGCTCCTGGCATCTAGTGAGGTAGGAGTGAATGTCCTACACAGTCAGGGCAGCTGCTCACCACAAAGAACTATCTGATCCAGAATGTCAGTGGTGCTGAAGGGAAGAAGCCCTGCCCTAAGCATTCCAATCCTAATGCTTACAAGAGTCCCTGACACATAGTTAAAATCCCAACAAATTTGGCTCAATGAATTGTGCAGATTTTAAAGTGATGTGGATTTCTTCTCATGCAGAGGCAGGAGTGTATTTGTAGAACTGTGGGATGATTAAATGTGATTCCTTATATCTGGATCACATTAGTATAAGCCTCTGGATCCATCAAAGAACAATTAGAACAACTTATCTTATTGGTTCTGAAATTGATTGATGGCTTCCATAGGTAGTCTGCCTTTCACAATAACTGCTTTGGAAGCAGTTATTGCAGTGATAGCTCAACCGCTGCTCAATCATGGCTGGCAAACAAATTTTAGGGAAGAATGAAAAAAGGGCAAGAGTTTTACCATCTGAACTATGAAGCCAGGTAGCAGCCACTGAAGACAGTTCTGCTGTGTTTTCCTTTAGGGTATATTAGATGCTGCAGGGTGCTGCTTTCCGATTAATTTCAGCAATATACTACCATATCCCCTACCAGAGGTCAGAGTGAGGCTTTTTTTTTTTTAATGTTAGGACATATCTGTTAGAACAGGGGTCCCCACCCCCCAGGCCATGAAGAAGTACCTGTTCGTGGCCTGTAAGGGACTGGGCTGCCCAGGAGATGAGCAGTGGGCCAGCATCACAGCCTGAGCTCTGCCTCCTGTCAAATCAGTGGCAGCATTAGATTCTCAGAGGAGCTGGAACTCTTTTATGAACTGCACAGGTGAGGGATCTAGGATGCATATTCCTTATGAGAATGTGATGCCTGATGATCTGAGAATCTGATGCCTGATGATCTGAGGTGGAACAGTTTTATCCCAAAAGCACTGCCCTGCCCGTCCATGGAAATACAGTGTTCTGCAAAAGCTGTCCCTGGTGCCAAAGAAATTGGAGACTGCTATGTTAGGGAATTAGGGGTCAGGAGGGAGAGAGAATATTTTTTAGCTTGTTTAGTGGTTCTTTCAAATGAGAGAATATATTCCTTTATAGCAGAGGGTAAATCTTTGTAGTACAGGGTGTTGAGTCTAGTCTCTTTCTTTGCAGTTAGGAATATAATTGTTTTAGCCAAATATATATGGTAGGTATGGATAAAGGGAAATGGGAATGGGGGTGGTTAAGCAGACCTCATAAAAAGAGCCTTAGTTCATGGAGGTCATCCCACCTTTCACAGGAATATTTGTAGTGTTTTTGTTTATGTTTTAATGTGACTACTGAAACCTTAGGGGAATGCAAATAGAACTTTTTTTTCCTTCTCAAGTGTTCCAAGACCTGTGGACGAGGAGTGAGGAAGCGTGAACTCCTGTGCAAGGGCTCTGCCGCGGAAACCCTCCCGGAGAGCCAGTGTACCAGCCTCCCCAGACCTGAGCTGCAGGAGGGCTGCGTGCTTGGACGATGCCCTAAGAACAACCGGCTCCAGTGGGTCGCTTCTTCATGGAGTGAGGTATGGTTTAGAAGTCGCTGCTGGAGTTTCTTGAGATGCTCAGCTGACCCGCTAGCATCTAGGCTCACAGAAGTGCTTCTTGTTGCACACATTGATACCAAATGCCTGCTACGTGCCAGTTCTTCTCTCCTGATTTCTTCATGAAACATTGCTAAAGCACCCCCCACATTGATCAGGCCTATGCCTGAGCAGTAGGGGCGCAAGATTTTGTATAGCACCCATAGAGAAACTTGGATAAGGTATGCCAAGTGCCTTGATAGAAGTCTGTAATTTTATGGGAGAGCTCAAGGTTCACCCATGCTGGACTTCGGGAATAACCCTTATCAGAAGACTTTCTAGGGAGCATGGCCTGAAAAATGAGCAGGAATCAAAGCAAAAGGGGATTTGGGGGGAAGGTTGTGCCAGACAGAAGGTACAACCTCTACTCAGGAGTGATGACAGGTGACTGCACATTAGGTACAGAAGGGACATGGGATGGGGTGGAAAGGGACCTTGGGTGACACACTAGAAATATGTCTCACAAAAACTGGGGAGTCACTTTTATTTATTTTTGAGACAGGGTCTTGCTCTGTTGCCCTACTGTGCAGTGGCACAATCTCAGCTCACTGCAGCCTCCACCTCCCTAGCTCATGTAATCTGCTACCTCAAACTAGAGGCATGCACCACTACACCTGGCTAATTTTTGTAGTGATGTGGTTTCACGATGTTGCTGAGGCTGGTCTTGAACTCCTGGGCTCAAGTGATCTGCCTGCCTCGGGCTTCCAAACTGCTGTGATGACAGACCTGAGCCACTGCACCCAGCCTAAAAGGTTATTTTTGACCCTTATCATGTTACCTCCTATGTGTGAGAGGTTGGGTAAATTTAAATAATTATTTGCTGTACAGTGGTTTTTCCCATTCAGCTCTTAATCCTTTTGTCTGGCCCTTACCCTCCTCAACTCAGATTCTTAACTCCCCAGGCCTTAGGTAGACCTGGACCTGAAAGTGTGTAACCCTAAACCTGGAAATCCTTTTGCCCACCTTGCCTTTCTCTTTCTGGACTCCATCTCACACCCATGTGGCATCTCAAGGTCCCTTTTTTGTTTTATGAGGCTAATGATCTGTGTGATTTTGGGAAAGTCAGTTCCATTCGCTGAACTTTGGTTTCCTTACCTATAGCATGAGGTACTTGGCTGCTGTATCTTTAAGATCCTTGAGTGAGTATGGTTGACCTTGTGTAATCCCATCCCTCCTATTTCATGTGGATGGCACAACCTTATGTCAAACTGCATCTGTTCAGAAGATTTGACCCTGGCAGTCTTCACTTTTACATATCCTGTCTTGGCTCCTAGTGTTCTGCAACCTGTGGTTTGGGTGTGAGGAAGAGGGAGATCAAGTGCAGCGAGAAGGGCTTCCAGGGGAAGCTGATAACTTTCCCAGAGCGAAGGTGCCGGAATATTAAGAAACCAAATGTGGACTTGGAAGAGACCTGCCACCAACGGGCTTGCCCAGCCCATCCAGTGTACAACATGGTAGCTGGATGGTATTCATCGCCATGGCAGCAGGTGGGTACAGGCAGATTGAGGAGGTTTCTATTCAAAAAAGTTGCTCTTAGTCTGTTAATGGTTGTCTAAGTAAAAACAACTAAGGGCTCAAGTTCTGAAGGCAGAATGGGTTTTGTTCTTTGGCCATCTCTGCCCATGTGGCCCTGGGCAGGTAACAATCTGTAAACCTCAGTTTTCACATCGAGAAAATTATCATCTGGCAGAGCTGATCATCAGGAAATGTGTATAAAACACTTAGCACCAGGCCAATATTGCTGGTCATTGCTGCTACTGAAACTATCACTCAAGTCTTTGTTTTAGAAATGCTGCTCACAGCCTTTACTCATTTGGTTCTTACATCATGTTTCTGAACAGTGGAATAGCTAATATTTGTCAAGGCATTACTATGCACAGTGCTAAGTACTCCTATTCGTGGATAGTATGGTCCCTAAAGCTCAGAAAGTCAGGCAATTCAGCCAAGGATACTCAAGTTTTAAACTTATCTTTTCTGAAGATTTGGGTGAAACTTTAGCTAGGATTGGTGTGTGGTGCGGTACTTCCAGCATTCCACCCAACAGATGTTGTTGCACAGCTGTTCAGAGGACTCAGGTGCTACCCACCTCAGAGAATCCGGGTAGAGGTATAAATATGTATGTACGTTATCTATTCGGGAGGATCTGGAAACCAACAGAGGAAATTAGCATGATTGTCTCTGGCCAAGCATTGTGCTAGGTGTTATACATATTGCTGGGGATTTCTTTTTAAAATTGACTCTAATTAGATTATTTAAAGGGTCAGCAAACAGTTACCAGCTGGCAAAATCTGCTCCCCCAATATCTGCCTGTTTTTATAAAGTTAAACTGGAAGGCAGCCATGTTCATTTGCTTAATGTATTGACCACAGTTGCTTTAGTGCTGCAAAGGCAGTGACAAGTACTTGCAAGAGGCCGCATGCCTATACAGCCTGAAATATTTACTATCTTCTCCTTTACAGGAAAAGTTTATTTAGATAATTTGATAACAAGACTTGGCCTCAAATTTTAATAGAGACCGAACTACAGTCAATTATAAGGCTTATGTACCTTTTTCTTTAATGCAGTAACTTTAAAATAAGAAAAATCAATTTAAAGGGCTACATGTTTCCCTGGTTCTGGAAAAAAAGACAGTTGAACTGTCTACTTTAAAAAATTTTTAATTGCACAGTGAAATCACCGACTTCTAAGAAGCACCAACTCCAAATGTGGTTCCAGAGCTGTCTCTGACCATTTTTTTCTGGCCCAGTTTTGAACTATGTCCTCCACTACTGCAGCTGCACAGATTGTCTGGAATTCTTTAAATTGTGTGATTAAGTCCCTAGCTGTGTCTGTATTTGTTTCTGCATTCTTAGAGCAGCTTCTGTATTTCTGGAGCTTCTCTTCTTTATGAGTCACTTAACTGGGAGAAACACACACTCTTGGGCTAGATAGATAGCCTTTGCCTAAAACCCTTCTAATCAGATCAAAGGGATCACACTTGTTAGGATAGATGCTATGGACTGTGAGCACATGTGCCTGGCTCCAGCCAATCTGTTTCATCAGCAGGCGTCTTGGTAATGTCATGAAGCATGGGAATTCCTTCTGTTTGATGTCACTGACCTCAGCAGAGTGTTTGACTCCTTCCTCTTCTCTCTCCTGCAGTGCACAGTCACCTGTGGGGGAGGGGTCCAGACGCGGTCAGTCCATTGTGTTCAGCAAGGCCGGCCTTCCTCAAGTTGTCTGCTGCATCAGAAACCTCCGGTGCTACGAGCCTGTAATACAAACTTCTGTCCAGCTCCTGAAAAGAGAGGTAAAAGGCACCATGCTCCAGTGAACTGTACTAGTCTCTAGATAACTTTTTCAAAGCCTACTTTGTTGGTGGTATAGCCTGTGGCATGGGTGAGCCATTTACCCGAAGTCTATGTGACAGTGCTCCCTGGAGTTGTATAAGGTACCACTTTGCGGAAGTTCCCGTCCAAATGAACTTTTGGAGACAGTCTCACTCACTGTCACACAGGCAGGAATACACAGCTCACTTAACCTCCGCCTCCTGGGTTCAAGTGATTCTCCTGCCTCCGCCTCCTGAGTAGCTGGCATTATGGGTGTGTACCACCACGCCTGGCTAATTTTTGTATTTTTAGTAGAGACAGGGTTTCACCATGTTGCCCAGGTTGGTCTCGAACTCCTGGTCTCAAGTGCTGGGATTACAGTCACAAGCCACGTGCCCAGCCTATCCTAGTGATCTTGTTTGCATGGTTCTGAAGGGAATATTTAATTGCCACAATAATGCTTTTTAACCATTATTAATTTCAAAATGGGAACATAAAGGTGAACAAGAATAGCCCTCAGGGAGCTCATATTTTAAAGGAGGAGACAACTACAATCCATACATAAAGATTTTCATATTTGTTGACTATTTTGATTTCTGAATTGTTTTATATATTCATCAGTGAATATGGACTGCCCTAGGACTATACCTAAATATTTTCTTAAAGTTAGTTCAAATAAAGTGCAATGAGTACTCATAGGAAAATGGAAAGTCTGATTCTTCACTATTTAATCTGACAAATGCCAGGAAATATTTTTCAGCCTAATCTGCTTGCCTCGTGCTAAAGAAGCTTGCACAAGACCAAAAAAAAAAAAACTAGCTCCGTAGCAGTTACTCAGAGCCAGATCATCCTAGTCCATGCTGGGATACTGCATAGGGAAGAAATGAGCAAGTGGTCATGTTCTTCCAGACTCTGTCCTCCTTTCTTCACTATCAGTGATTTCCCATTTCCACCCTTAATTGCCAGAGATTCAGCCTATTCAGCCTAGAAGGCCACCAGCACCCCCAACGACAATGGCCGATTATGAAACTGCCAACAGTATCTCCCGGACAGGATGGGGAGAGTCCACATGCACATATGGCCCAGGGAGGCCATTTGTCTTATTGTTTTTTGCTCTCCCAGCACCTAATACCACATTGGGCACACAATAGGTGCTCAGTAAGTCTTAAATGAATACATGCATGAGTGTATAGCTACATGAACGATCGTGTGCAAAGTGCTGTGAGGTCCTCGATCTTGTTCAAAGCGAAGCCACCAAGCACCTTGTATACCTCCCACACTCTTCTAGGGATGAAAGAATAGAGGTGGGTCCTGTTCTTAAAAGAAAGCTACAACAACAAATTTCACAGTGTTACAGTGATGGTCATTCTACCTGTGGTGCTGGAATGAGGGGAGTCATAGGGTGCATATGAGAAACAGCTTATTAAAAGAGGAGCTTCGCTGGGTGTATCACCTGAGGTCAGGAGTTTGAGACCAGCCTGGCTAACATGGTGAAGCCCTGTCTCTACTAAGAATATAAAAACTAGCTGGGTATGGTAGCAGGCACCTGTAGTCCTCGCTACTGGGGGAGGTGGGAGGCTCTCTTGAACCCAGGAGGTGAAGGTTGCAGTGAGTGGAGATTGCACCACTTCACTCCAGCCTGGGCTTTTTTTTTTTTTTTTTTTTTTTTTTTGAGACCCTGTCTCAAAAAGAGGAGCTTCTCTCTGTGCCTCTTGGCTGAGTCAGGTCCCTTTTGGAAGAATAAAGGATACAAGCCCAAGGGTTTGTTCGGGTTTGTTCTGGGCCAAAAATGTGGCCTACAGTTTACTAAGTTGAGGATTTTCTCCCATTCCCATCCCAAGTATAGGGATGATGACATGGTTGGCAGGCTGACTACTATGAACGTCGGTTGAGTGTATTTTCTGGCTGTGAGTTTTCAGAAAACATTAGTGAGCAGTAAGGATGCGCATGGTGGCAGAAGGAAGAAGATTCTGTTCTTGCCTCTTCTCTGAGTCCCCACTATGGACCAGGCACTCTGCTACGTACTGTTAGAGTTTCCTACCGTTATGGAGCTTCCACTTGGGTGTACCCATTGTAGTCACTTAAACTAGATCCTAGAGAAGACCATTCTGCCCATGGTGGCATCCTGTCATCCAATGTCACCAAACAGCCTTGTTGTCCCCTAGACCATACTGAGTGCCAGTCTAGGGGCAGTCATTGTATACCATCATCAGTGTGGGATGCTTTAGCTGGGTGTCTTAGTTAGATCTCCACCTTGGGGAAACCATCGTTATGATTGCACTGTACATATAATATGTAAAATTCTCTTCAGGAAAGAGAGAAGGCCCTAAAGCAGTGATACCACCCAGAGACTTGTGTCACACTGCATTAAAACTGGTTGTTTATGTGTCTGGAAGCTGCCTGGGATGCAGACTAGTCATATTAAGTTAAGGATGACCAGACACTGAATGCTAATAAGCTGCTCCTCACGGAATCCCACATCATGAGATGGGGGCAGGCAGCATTGTATGGTGGAAGGAGCAAGGACTCTAAAATAATAAAAATAGAGTTGAATCCACACTAACTTGACACTTAGTAGCTATGGAGCTTTGGGCAAGTTTTGAAAAAAATGGGAAATAATGCTTACTTTGAAAGATTGTTTTGAGTAGTAAGGAAGGTAATTCAATTTTTCACACATTTCTTTAGCACTTACTATGAACCAGAAACTGTTCTGAGGTCTGATTACAAAAACAGCAACCAGCTAAACAGGCACAGATCCCACCTTCTGACAAGCTTACTTCTAAATGGAAATAGCCAACAGACCAACCAATTAACACCCAGTGTCAGAGAGTAAAGTAGCAGGGGTAAGGAGACAGGAAAACAACTTGAGATTATAATGGTCAGGCAAGACCACTTGATGATTTAGCACTTAAACAGAGACCTCAAGGAAGGTGAGCCACATATGTATCTAGAAGGAAAGTGTTCCTGGCAGAGAGACAGCAACGGCCCCCGAGGCAGGAATATACTAATCTAATTGAGGAATGGCACGATGCTTGGAGTACAAGAAACAAGGTGAAGAGTGATTAAGCAATACATGAAAAGTGATACTGGAGGCCTTGTCAGTCAGCGTAAGTATTTCAGATTTAACTCTGAGTATGACGGAAGCCAATGGAGAACTTTGAGCAGAAGAGCAATAGGATCTAGCTTTAGGAAGATTACTGGCCGTTAAGGTGAAAGGAGTGCAGGTTGTCTAGAGTAGAACAAGGACTTGTCAACTGTGCCAGGAAGTGGATGGAGGAGGTTCCACTAGAGCAGTGGCAGTACTGAAGAGGTTAGACGCTGGGTGTATTTTAAAGATTGAGCCAAGAGTATCTGCTGATTGCATGAAGAATTTGAAGCAAAGCAGTGATTCCAAGGTCATCTTCAATAGTGTAAATCAAATACCTGACTCACAGTAATTATTATAATCAAAAACACTTGTACTGACAGAATAGTAATACATCTCACTTCTGCTTCCTGACTTACATGAAGGGGGTGTATAAAAAGGAATTTTAGGCAGAAGAATCAAGGCTTGAAGAAGGAACTCTAAGGATTTCTGAATTGTGTGTAGTGTAGACTCTAAACATTTTCAAAGTCAAAACTGTGCCTTAAAAATACAGTAAAATGGGCTGGAGGTGGTGGCTCATGCCTGTTATCCCAGCACTTTGGGAGGCTGAGGCAGATGGATCACCTGAGGTCAGAAGTTCGAGACCATCCTGGCCAACATGGTAAAACACTGTCTCTACTAAAAATACAAAAATTAACTGGGCTTGGTGGTGGGTGCCTGTAATCCCAGCTACCCAGGAGAACCATTTGAACGCATGAGGCAGAGGATGCAGTGAGCCGAGATTATGCCATTGCACTCCAGCCTGGGCAACGAGAGCAAAATTCCTTCTCAAACAAAACAGTAACATGACTAGGCCCTTGCTCCTAAAACATGCACTTATGTTTACATATCCATTCACATGCATTTTCTATCTCCTGAGGCCCATCTGAGTAAGAGGTCCTGATGTACAGTGAAAAAATCACATCTGTCCTGTTCATTGAACAACTAAAGAAATTAGCAAGGACTGGTGTTGACTTAAACTCATTTACTTGCAAACTGGTTGAGACTGACTTAAACCTACACAGAAAGTTGGAGACCCAGCTTTTTCAGATAATCTCAATCCATTTGCAGGCAAATCAGGTGGCTTGGCTCCCAATATATCGGGCTCCTTGCTCCTGAAATTATACTTCATGGACCAGCAGCACACCCTCCCTTAAAGCTCCCCTCTGACAGCCCTTCTCAATCAGAACCAGTGGTACCAGTGGTTTAATAAAATACTTACGAGATTCCTAAAGCACTGTTTTAGGGTATTTCCCTGGACACTGAATTCAGTGGTAGCTCCTGAATTCAGGCTACACAGAGAGGATCAGACATTGATCTTGGATTGGATGTAACATTTTTTAAAAACAAATCATTTAATTTTTGCTAATGGTCAGTCTTTTCTTGGCATCTAAATCCTGCCCCTACCACACTCCCCTACCAAAGTCCCAATGTTTAATGAGAAGAACCACATGTGGGCCCAAGACCTTTGTTCTGTAGGCCCTCACCTTAAGAAAAAGGTGCTATGTTCATATTAATAAATCATAATATTATTAATAAATCATAATATGCAAATCACCAAAGGTTGGGTGCAGTGGCTCACACCTGTAATCCCAGTACTTTGGCAGGCCGAGGCAGGCAGATCACTTGAGCTCAGGAATTCCAGACCAGCCTGGTCAGCATGGTGGAAAACCCCGTCTCTACTAAAATATACAAAAACTAGCCGGGCTTGGTGGCACATGCCTATAGTCCCAGCTACTTGGGAGGTTTAGGCAGGAGAATCGCTTGAACCTGGAGGGGCAGAGGTTGCAGTGAGCGGAGATCATACCACTACATCCAGCCTGGGTGACAGAGTGAGACTCCATCTCAAACAAACAGAATAGACACCCTAACCAACATACTACATGTATTTTCTTATTTTAGAGGATCCATCCTGTGTAGATTTCTTCAACTGGTGTCACCTAGTTCCTCAGCATGGTGTCTGCAACCACAAGTTTTATGGAAAACAATGCTGCAAGTCATGTACAAGGAAGATCTGATCTTGGTGTCCTCACCAACATCTTAGGGCCAGGAGCTTACCTTTCAACCTCTGGAGAGACCAGCTGCCTTTGAGACCAGGAGCTGAGTACTGAGAACCATTTGTGAGCTGCAGCTGTGATGAAGGAGCCTGCTCTGAGGAACAGACAGGTTGCCACCAGGCTCCTACTTCAATTCCCTGAAGCACATGGTACTCTGAAGCACTTGAAAATGGGAAGCGATGACAAATCTGACTTTTAAAAAATCTTTGATTTGCACTGTTATATGCAAGAAGTGGTGAATCACACTGAGATATGTCGATCTGGGGAAAGACCCCCTTTGAATTTCAAAGGGTTCAAGGGCAAAGACATCTGTTTTAAAAAGGTCCTTTATGACTTCAGGTTAAAGACTGAGACTCAGAACTTTCAAATCTGGATGGAATACCTTGCCTAACTGTTGCGTGGAGTTCACAGTTTGACTAACCCTGTGAACATCCAAGCCAGGAGTTCTATGAGAAGCCAAATGGTGCTCGCAATTGTGCTTGCTGCTGGACTGGCAAGCTTCATGTTATGTTTATTTGGTGTGTGTGTGTCTTTATTATTTTGTTTAAACTATATTCTGCTTACAGAGAGTCTCTAAGACTAAAATTAACAACTTGAAAAGTATTCCAAGGAATATTATGAAAATAGGGCAACATGGACTGTTTAAGATCTCCATGTAATTGAAATTCATGCAAGAAAACAACTCATATTAAAGATAAATATGGATGCCCCTCACATGTTATCAACCTCGTAACTTTTGGTGCTTGCTGAATCAGTCCATGAAAACCTATAGCCTGCTCCTTGAGCAAGATACCCATTTCTGGTATTTAAAAAATATCTAGGAGGAGCTAAATGGCAAAACAGCAGTGTTGTGAGGGAGAAGGGACCATCATTTATAATGCTCTGTACATACCATCAGAGCTGCTTGGAAAATTGAAGGCTTCTTGTGGCTTCTTCCTACCAACTGGTATGTTTAAATTTGCCCTAGGATCTAGTTAACAGCAAAAAAAAAAAAAAAAAAAAGAAAGAAGGAAACAGTGGTAATAAAAAAAAATCCATCTGTCTACTTGCTATGTTAAAATTAATAAATCATAATATGCCAAGACCCTCACTGAATAAGAGTATTTTCAGCCATCAGAAGCCAGCTGTTGGTAGGCATTAATGAGTTTAAAATTGTTCTCAATTGAAAAAAACATCACACTATTTTGCCAAAACCAAAGTAATTATAATACTGTGTCCTCCTGTAATTTTTTGAGAAGTGGTTATAAAGGGCATATTTACATAAATTCTACTTTATTCCTCAACTTCTTTGATGAATGTAACCCAATTTTACTTCTTTAAAAAGTCTCAATTCAGGCTGGATTAGCCAGCTCAGCATAATCAACTAGACAGTGGTTTGTTAAATTTAGCAGCATACTTTGTTCCCATTCTAATTAAAATCCTGAGTTCTTGAATCCCAGAAAAATAATGCTTAGAAACTTCTCTCCATCTGCTTGGCTTGGCTTGGCCTAGAGGAGTAGCCATTTTATCAACAGGGGGAAAAAAAAAAAAACAGTTCTCTACTACAACCCCCTTGTCTTCTGAAAAACAGCAAGTTATTTCTTTATATAATTATCATTTTATTATTTTATGGAAAATTAATTTATTAATTAATAGCCTATTATGTGTTCTCACTTGCTTCTCTAAGTAATATTTTGAGAAAAAATGTTGAATAAAACCATGGATTATAGAGAAAAGTCAAAATATATGTGTAATATTTAATTATTTTATAAGTTTTATAATAAAGTATTCCATTTCTTTATCTTTGACACTTGTTAAATTCTTGAATAAGTTAGTGAAAAGTCAGTAATCACCAAGGTAATTTAACTGTATAACTGTCAGTCAGGACTCTTAGAGAATGGTTGGGTGCAGTGGTTCACCTCCATAATTCCAGCACTTTGGGAGGCCAAGACGGGTGGATCACCTGAGTCCAGGAGTTCAATACCAGCCTGGCCAACATGGCAAAACCCTGTCTCTATTGAAAATACAAAAAATTAGCCAGCTGTAGTGGTGCATGGCTATAGTCCCAGCTCCTTGGGAAGCTGAGGCTGCAGTGAAATGAGATTGCGCCACACCGCTCCCCGCTGCCCCGCTGGGTGACGGAGAGAGACTGTCTCAACAACAACAAATCTTAGAGAGTAACTTCATTGAGAAGAGGAAACATAAGCTATTCAACGATTAGTGATTTTTCTTGTTTGCCTTTGAAGAAATCAAAGTATCAAATGCTAGGATGAAACAGATGACACATTTGCCCTCTTGAGGACACCCTATTTTGTTCCCCTGTAATTGTCTTGAAAACATTTGTGGAAATCATCTAAGATAAAACTACCATAAATGTATTTTTACATTTCAAAGTCATTCTATTAAAACAATTTTGTAAAAATAAAGAGGGGAAAGGGAAGGATGGGCAGGAAAAGAAGAAAAAAACACAAAGTAATTGTTCTTGGCTTTTCAAAATTTTGAATCATTAAACTAGTGGAGAATAAGAACTGGGCAAAGTCTAGTTGATCTGAAAATACTGTATTTTTCCCTGCATCTGTGATTACATAGGTTCATATGCATATCTTTATAGTTAAGAGAATGTTTATATAAATTATTGCTATTTAGCAAACAAAAAAGAAAAGAAAATGGAACAGATGCAGATAAAATAGACGACAGAAAAAAAGGTATTTTGTTCTTTTTTGAGACAGAATTTCCTTCTTGTTACCCAGGCTGGAGTGCAATGGCACAATCTCAGCTCACTGCAACCTCCGCCTCCCAGGTTCAAGCGATTCTCCTGCCTCAGCCTCCTGAGTAGCTGGGATTACAGGTGCCCACCACCACGCCCAGAAAAAATATATATATTTTTTTATACCTTTTGATAATAAGCAACCAAATATTAATGTTTAATGGGAATCACGTATTGTACTAAACTGTTTATGTATGTTATCTCATTTAATCATCACAATAGCCCACTTAGGAAGATACTATTATTCTTTCTTGGCAGGTGACAACTCAGATTCACAGACATTACATATTTAGCACTAGTACACAGTCACTGAGTGATAGGTTCAGGACTCAAACCCAGATCCACTGGGGTTCTCATCACTGTGCTGCATTACCCTCGGTTAGAGGAAGAAAAATAACATGCAGGCCTTAGAACTCTACTTTTTGCCCCCTGAGATGCATGTGAATGGAGTTTGACAATAAGTGATTTAACAGTGATGAATTATGGGCAGAGCTGGGAATTTCAGATGGGGAACTGGGGTTGGGAAGTAATAAATTCTCACTTAGCTAGTCTTTTCAACAAAGTACACTTAAAGACTTGTTGCATATCTAAGTCTTTATTCCTTAATAATTGCTTTGCTCTGGGATGATAGTATTTCCTGGGCAGTCGCACCAGAGTTATCTGGAGCCTGCAACTCCAAGTCCATTAAGATGGAGGGAAGGCGTGAGCAAGAATTCTCTTGGCATGGGTTCTATATGCTAATGGTAGAAAGACGACACCACACCAGAAAGAAAAAAAAAAAAACCGTTGTCTTTATACCTTTTGGTAATAAGCAACCACATCTCTGTGTTTAATGGGAATCAGGTATTGTACTAAACTATTTATATATGTTATCTCATTTAATCCTCATAATAGCCCAATACACCACAATACCTCACAATATACCAGCATGTATTATGTAAGACATGGTTTATGAAAATTTATAGCACAGAACCCATTATTGCTAAATGTGATGTGGAAAAGGTCATCTAATTATGTGCTATATGGTTTTATCTTTGAAAATGTGAAAATATGCATAAGGATTCCATGCTTTGTCTGTTTTACCTTATCTTCCCCCTAAGATCTTAATTCCTTGAATACCTTTATGGTCTCCACTGGTGTTAACACCTAAGATCGTTTTCATCAGTCACCCCTGGATCTGGGTGACTGACACTTTCCTCCTCCTGAGAGGACCACAGGCTCCTGAGAGGTGATTCTCAAACTGTTGTCACTCAATTGCTATCATCGTGAGTTTTTCCCAAAAGCACTTATCACCTCTACCAACTTTTAAATCTAGTTAAGTAAAAATACGATTTGCTGCAAAAAATATTTAGGCCAGGCATGGTGGCTCACACCTGTAATCCCAGTACTCTGTAAGGCTGAGGCAGGCGGATCACCTGAGGCCAGAAGTTCGAGACCAGCCTGGCCAACATGGTGAAACCCCGTCTCTACTAAAAATACAAAAATTAGCTGGACTTGGTGGTGACACCTGTAGTCCCAGATAGGAGGCTGAGGCAGGAGGATCGTTTGAACTCGGGAGGTGAAGGTTGCAGTAAGCCGAGATCACATCATTGCACTCCAGCCCGGGGGATACAGTGAGACTCCATCTAGGAACCATCATTCTCAGCAAACTAACACAAGAACAGAAAACCAAATACCACATGTTCTCACTCATAAGTGGGAGTTGAACAATGAGAACACATGGACACAGAGAGGGGAGCATCACATAACAGGGCCTGTCAGCGAACAGGGGGTGTTGGGGAGGGAATAACATTAGGAGAAATACCTCATGTAGGTGATGGGTTCATGGGTGCAGCAAACAACCGTGGCATGTGTATGTAACAAAACTGCATGATTTGCACGTGTGCCCCAGAGCTTAAGGTATAAAAAAGTAAAAATATTAATTTCTCTTAAAAAAAAAGAAGATATTTAAAAAGCAACTGTTTTATAACTCCTTTAAACATAGAATCGATAGAACATGGCATAAAGGGTAGCCATAAAAGCAAGCCAAGTATTTACATTTGTTAATTTTAATTAAAAAATAAAATACAGTCACTACCATTGGTTTACAAAACTCATCTGAAAATAAAAGAATTCCTCAATGAGACTGACTTGTTCATAGTTTCTCAAGAAGAGTCTGTTTAATATCACTAAGTTTAGAATAAAGATGAGATTTTATGTAAGATTTTCTTGAATCCCAATTCACATTTGCACAGAGAAAGAACAAACTATGTCCATTTAATTGTGCCTTGGCTGATAGAGCTCGACATTGAGGATCATGATGTAAGTGACGTTTGTTCAACTAATTTTTGTAGAGAAGCCTTCAAAAGCAGTACCTATAATGTTTCTCTGAATGTGCCCAGCTATTTGTTAGTTTCCCCAATGGCATGGTGCCTTTCTCATCTACAACCACCATATTGTTTGAATGTCATGAAGAGATACTTGCAAAGTGTCCTAAGTGTTTCCTTAAACTATTTTTTTTTTCTTCTCGAGTCAGAACCTTGCTCTGTCATTCAAGCTGGGATGCAGTGGCACAATCTCGGTTCACTGCAACCTCTGCCTCCCAGGCTCAAGCGATTCTCCTGCCTCAGCCTCCCAAGTAGCTGGGACTACAGGTGCATGCCACCACAACCAGCTAGTTTTGTATTTTTAGTATAGAAGGGATTTCGCCATGTTGGCCAGGCTAGTCTCAAATTCCTGGCCTCAAGCAATCTGCCCGCCTTGGTCTCTCCAAGTACTGATATTACAGGCATGAACCACTGTGCTTGGCTTCCTTAAACTATGTTTAATGAGGGACACAGTCGAGTTTATAATCGGGTCATTCAATAACCAAAAGTCATTTTTATAATTGTTGGTTGGTTTAATGAACACATTAGGTTTAAAAATTGTTCCCAACATTCTAATTGGGATTAAAAAGAGACACCAATATCTAGGAAAAGGAGATCCTGCATGTCTCTTCTTCCCACCTGTTTAATTCAACCCATTCTTCTTCACACAGCCTTGGCCTCCCCATATAGGCCATCTCTGCCCCATACAGGTTAGGAGATAGCTTGACATCGTCTCGTGTTGCACTGCAATGCCCATACCACACACTGGAAAATGCTATTTTAGATCAAACCACGTGGTCCTCCTCAACCCTCCATTCTGATAGCAAATAGACTTTTTAACACTGGTGTGCAGTACAAGGACTGGTCCATTAACAGTCACAGCACTTATAGAGATGGTAGCTCTGAAGATAAACCAGAGCCAGAGGCTGTTCCTACTGGAGATGAGGCCCAGGCCCAGTTCCCCCATTGTCTCTTCCTATCCCTTCTTTCATGTGGCTGGACTACAGGAAGGAGCTGGCAGCACCCATTTGGCAGAAGGCCTAGCTCTACTGTTCTTCAGTGTGTCCCTCAGTTCCTGCAGACTCTCCATATCCTAACAGCTGAGAGTCTCCTCTTCCTAGAAAGAGGGTCTTCTCTCCCCTGTCCCCATGCCTTTTAAGAGCCAAGCTGGCTGTAGAGTAAGATTCACGACAATGGTTTCTAAATAACTAGCTGCATCACTACCGCCTAAAGTTATTTTATACAAAAACTTTCCAGGTCCCTTTTAAGAAATATAATTCATTAAGCCTGAGGGTGGGGCCTGGGAATTTGTATTTTAAAAGGCATTCAAGTTTTTCTCAAGAATAGCTAGGTTTTGAACCACTGGTCTAAGGCCAAAAAATAAAATAGGAAGTGCTTGGATGTGTTTCCTTAGACAAAGGAGTGCCTGTGGTTGCATGCTATCCCATGCAGCTGTGCAGTGGTTGGGCCAAATTTAGCTAATAATCAAATGACCCCTTTGCCTGTCTCATCTTCGGCACGTACATTTCACCGGTAAACTATTAGTTGGTCAAGATAACAATTCACAGGCAGAGACCCCACATGCTGGTGATCTTAGTTTATTCTCATTGTCAGGCAAGCCAGGAGCCTGCACTCAGGTTTGGAGGATGGGGAGCAGAAGCGTTGAAAACAATTGACCATTTTTCTCAGTCAAACACCCACATGCAAGAGCTAGAATACTGTGCTTTTAAAAAAATACTTTTTTTAAAAAAGAGTGTACAGTAGAAAACCCGAAGAAATACCCATTGGAATATGCCTCTCGCAAGCTACTCCCAAGGCTTCGTGTGTGTTTATGGAGAAATGCGCAGTCAAGGCAGCAGGACAGCTGCTGTCCTATTTCCTGCTTGGTCATTAGGTGCCAAGAGGTGAATTAATCATTTTTTTAATGGATGGTGCCAACTGTCAATATCCTTATAAATTGTGAGAAATGCATTGGTTGCCGACTAAACGAAATGGTCACTTCAGCTTTTGTACAACAGAAAACCAAAATTCAACAAAAAAGTTACATAGGGAAGAGCCACTAGAATGATATTTTTGGCCCAGCTAAAGATGTTAGCTTCACTGTGCTTTTCTTGGCCTTTGATTTCTATTTAATGGCTAATTTTATTAATTCACAGTTTTTGTATTTTTTAAGATTGATTCCAGATATTTAAATATTAACGTTATTTATTTCTATATCCACATAGTCTGAAACCAATAAAGAAAGAATTGTTATTGTTTTCAGCAAATTTCTTTGTTATGATGCCCATATTGTGCGGGCTTTTATTACTCACAGCTAGGTCTGCTGAGAAGATAGACATTTCACATTTTCTTAGAGGTTGTATTTGTTTTAGTGCTAAAAGTCCCTCTGACATGCAGAATCACCCTTTCATAGTTTGGTCTGCCTTAACTAATATTTTTTATTGCATTTTTGCTAACTAAAATGCATTTATTCTTTTGATCAGTGTATACTGATTATCAACTGCAATGTGAGCTCCAAGCAAGGAAAAATATCTTGTTCCTGACCCAAAGGGACTTTACTTAAAAATACAGAAGGCAATGTTATAAGGTCATATAGTCCTAATATTAGAAACAAAAACAAAAACTCACTTTTACATTGATCCTGGCTAGCATGTGAAAATGCTTGTTTCAGTCTGTTATTGTGAATATCATATATGCACAGCAGGAATATAAAAGTGTTTTTAACCTCCTCCAAAATAATATCACAAAATTATGGCATTAAGCAGAAAGGAGTCCACTTGAAAATTAATTGATAGAAATGAAGAACTGGAAGCGAATTTAGAGCTCATTTATCTCCTTCATTTCACAGATATAGAAACAGACACCTAAATATTTTAGAGCCTTTCCTAAAATTACTCAGTGATTTAAAAGTTAGGTCCATTAAGGGACAATTTTTAGGTAAGCATACTTTTTGCTGTATTATAAAATTATATTGATTTTTGCCTGACAGCTAGACATTTTTGTTGAGTTTAAGGACATGTCTGATGAGTAGTGAGTTTAAGACAAAAACCTAGTAAGAAACATTTCTTAGTTCATATATGTGATATCTGAAGTTCCGTTCCCCCCCCCCCCCCAAAAATGCTCTGGTACCATAAAAAACCCAAGAATACTGTCATCCTCCCTCTGTCCCATTCCCTTTCCAAAAGTCAAATATCTCCAGGGAACTGAACTATTGCTTTGCTTTCAGCCATGAATTAAGAATAACGTTGAATGTTGTAAACTTTATACTAAAACCACTAGACACTCAATGGGTGGATTTTATGGTATGTAAGTTATATCTCAATAAAACTGTTTAAATAAAAAGAATATGCTTGCAATGAGGACTATCTTTGCTCACACCTGTTGTTGCTGTGATGACACTGACAGGGTCCTTGCAGGAGCAAGCCTGTTTGTGCTGGACAAGAGTTCAAGATTCTGAACTCAGGTTGCAGAAAACAGTTGCAGTGATGGGGATCTGCTATTGGCATTACACCTGACTCTTTCAACCTACTTTTAAGAGTTTGGCAGGAGCAGCAACATCTGTATTTGTAGTCATCTCCATCCTGAGGGAAAAATATCCATGATAAGGCTAGGGTTGGAAAGGGCAGAAGGTAGGAAAATCTAATTTGGTATTATCCCCTTCTTTCTATCCTACTGATTAATAGGAAAAGTACCGGGGGGAAAGAATTGTAGACACACTGTTCTTTAATGTCTTGTGGATTTTATGAAATATTTTTAGAATTTACACATCTCATGATATGTGTCTACGTCATGGAAAAAGGTAGTATCTTGTCTCACAGTCAGCCCCCAGAAGGCTTAGTCAGTGGTCTCAAGGTGTGGTCCCCAGATCGAAAGCAACAGCATCATCGTATCCACACCAGACCTATACAGAAACAAAAACTCCAGGGTACAGCCCCTCTAGGCGATGTTGTTGTGTGCTAAAGTCTGAGAACCACTGGTTTAGATGAAACAAACGATCACCCACATTACAACTAAATCCACAACTTCTTGGTTCACTTCTACTTTCATCGCCATTAAGAGCAGCGTATATCATTTTTACACCCAGTGGTCATTTTCTCCCACTCACGGCCCTTCAGCCAATCAGCTCTTCAAAATTCTATTTTGATCTGGATAATCGCTCACTGTGTTGCTTTCTGGGAAATTTTTTTACAATTCAATATGTCCAAGATCCTGGATCCATAAACCAAAAGTAAGAACATTAATAGCATCTAAGTCCTACATATCATGTAAAGACACATTGAAATACTCCAACTCTAAATTTGCCCCACTCACCTGATCCACTGTCGTGCAAGCCCATTCCAAGGAAACAGCCTGCTATGACTTTAAGATGACAAGTTTTACCTGGCAATGCCGCCACTCACCAATCAGAGCTCAGCAGCTCCTGGAGGACATCACCAGAACCAATGAATTTTCTTTCAAAACAACTTGCATAACCTCCTCTTTCCCCCAGTAAAATCCTAACTTTTCCCTTTGGTCTTAGGACTTATGAGAGGCCATCCAGGTCTGGGTGTGTGCCCCAAATTGCAATTCTATTATTTGTGTATTCCCAAATAAAACCTTTGGCTTAGAAAAAAAAAATCTGCCTTAAGAATTATCTGCTGAAGTTTTAATGTTTTGCTTGTTTTCAGAAAATTTTCCTAGGACCTATCTGTTAAACCAAGATTAACAATGCATTAAGATGTTAGAGTTCCCAAAGACTAGCAACAGAAGTAGGCAGAACAGAAAGACGCAATGATGATATAATGATAACAACTGACATTAATGCCCATCTGCTATGAGCAAGGGATATATTTTGTATTTTCCACATATTAATCTGAATTTCTGTAATTATCTGCATCTTAAGATATGAAATAATTATTGACTCTCCTAATTATGCTTGTGAACCAAAGCTCACAGACATTTCATACAATGGCACTGAATTCACAAAGAGCCTATTATGTTGACAAAGAGCAAGGCATTTGCATCCCTATGAACCTCAAGTTCATATCCTGAGTTCCCCCAAAGAATCCATGTGGTCAACAGCAATGTCATTTCATGTATTTGAGCCTTAATTTCTTCATTTAGGAATAGGCATTTAATCATTTATTCAATGAAAGCACCATTTATACTGGATTCTACAAAGTTTAATAGATATACACAAGGTTTCTGCCATCACCGGGCTCATGACTGACAGATATGGACCACCATTAACCAAGGAATCCCACAAAATTACAACCAAGAGAAGCATAAGCAGAAAAGACGTATGATTGCAGCAGAAGCTACATGGTGCTCTCAACGTATCTGCTTGGTTCCCTTAGCCATTTTCTTGCATCAGCCTGTGGCGTGATTCTACTTCCAAAGCTAGCACCTGCATTTCTTTTTCCAGGGGTGGGCACACACTGCCAGCACTCACTTTGGATGCAAGCACAGAAAACCACAAGTGCCTGGAAATTTACTCTCCCATCCAGCTGGGTGCAGCCTTGCAACCAATGTGTCATTCATTCATTTGCAATTGGCCTAGTCAGGAGTAACTTTAGTAACCAGAATTGTTTTCAACTTTTTATAAGGTTTTGTTTACTAAAGGGACGTAGCTGGTACCTAGTAATAGTCAACAAATGGTAACTATAAAACGACAAGAGAAAGAAAAGAAAGCAACAGATGCTCTAGCAACAACTAAGGATATTTTGAGGGTAAAAGAAGGGTTTACGCACAGGGGTAGGGTAGGCTTCTTGACATTGGTAACAATAATATTTTTGATATGATCCCCAAAGCACAGGCAAGAAAAGCAAAAACAGACATGGGGGTTGTATCAAACTTAAAAGCCTCTTCACAAAGTAAACAGTCAATAGAATAAAAAAGTCAACCTAAAGAATGAGAGAAAGTATCTCTGAATCATCTATCTGATAAAGAGTTAACATCCAAAATATATAAAGAACTCATATAACTCAATAGCAAAAAAAAAAAAAAAAGAAAAGAAATCAACACTTATAATTGAAAAATGTGCACAGGACCTGAATAGACGTTTCTCAAAAGAAGACATACAAATGGCTAACAGGTATGTAAAAATGTGATCAACATCACCAATTATCAGGGAAACACAAATCAAACCCACAATGAGCTATCACTTAATACCTATTAGAATGGCTGTCAAAAAGACAAAACAGTAAGTGTTAGGATATGGAGAAAAGGAATCCTTGTACACTACTGATTAAAATGTAAATTAATACAACCATTATGGAAAACTATCTACAGGTTCTTCAAAAAACTAAAAATAAATATTTGATCCAGCGATCCCACTTCTGGGCATATATCCAAAGGAAATGGAATCAGTATGTTGAAGAGATATCTGCATTCCAATATTCATTGCAGCATTATTCACAAAGCAAAGTTATGGAAGCAACCTAAGTGGCCATTGACGGACGCATGGATAAAGAAAATATGATTATATATACCATGGAATATTCTTTACTCCTAAAAAGAAAGAAATCCTGCTATTTGTGACAGCATGGATGAACCTAGAAGACATTGTGCTAAGTAAAATAAGCCAGACAGAGAAAGACAAATACTGCATGCTGTCACTTATGTATAAAATCTGAAGTACTCAGATACACAGAAACAGAGAGTAGAATGATTGGGGTGAGGAACAAGGGGAAATTGGGAGATGTTAGTCCAAGTATCCAAAGTTTCAGTTCTAAGATGAAGTTGTAAGTTCCGGAGATCTAGCATCCAACATGGTGATCAAGTCTACAGTTTATAATGTTATAGACTTGAAATTTGCTAAGAGGGTAGATCTTAGATATTTTCACCACATAAAAGAAGAAAAGGGAAAAAAGAAAGAGAGGGAAGGAGGGAGGAAAAAAGGTAGGAAAGAAGAAAAGAAAAAAGGAAGAGAGAGGTAACTAGATGGGTGATGGATATGTCATTAGCTTAACTGTGCTGATCATTTCACAATGTATACATACATCAAAACATCAAGTCATACATGTTAAATATATACAATTCCTATTTGTCAATGATACCTCCACAAAGCTGAGAAAGAAAGAAATTTATGGTTTTGAAGCTTTGCAGGAAATAACGATGCTTATGGTTGATTCGTGGATGAGATTTTGTGAGGCCTTGGATCATCTAACCTCAGCTGCCAATCTCTTGGCACAGGTGCATGGCTAAGGTCCTCAAAGGACTGAGAGCTGGCAGCCTGGGGAGTGGTCAGCTGCCAACCCTTTCCTCTCTGTAGAGTGGGAAGAAGTTGGTTCCTGTGCGACCATTAATTAAATCCTGAATGGGTGGGCACTTTTAACGTCTTTTCCAGTTTGACAGTCTTGCTAGCAGAGTTCATAACTGAACTGCAGTCAGCCTCAGTCAGGGAACAGGAAACAACCTGTGGCTGGGGCCAAAGTACTTGTTCTCCATCCAAATGTAGTCACCCAGGTAGAGGTCTTAGTTGGAGGTCAGCCTGTAATTCTCAATGGATCCATTGTTTCCACCCATCTCGCCTCTGCAATGTCCGGAAGACTTGAAATAGGATTTGGGGCAAGATTAATGTGCTGCTTTACTATATTGTCTCTCTGGAAGGCACACTTTGGGTATTGTTTACTAGCACAAAGAGTCTTTCAGAGTCACCTTGTAAAGGATTGCTTTTTGGAAGATTATATTTGAGAGTTAAGTGTCTCAGTATCGACAGGATAAAGTGGCAGGGAGATTTAGCTGTGATCTAGATAATCTTATCAACCCAGATAATTCAGACTTTGGTTTTACTGCCTTCAAATGCAGTAGCCAAATAATCACCAGCTAGCTTAGTTCACTTCCACACAAAAAAAGAGGGCTGACACTTACTAAGCTCCAATTATGGGCCAGATACTCTCCTAGGCACTTTATCTGCACTCTTTCCTTAATTCTCATATCAAATTCCTTATTATCATTTCCTCCCTTTTAAGTAGGACGAAAATGAAGTTCAGTAAAGTTAAATAATTCACTTAAAATCACACAGAAAATAAATGATGTAACTAGGTTTAGAATTGGTCTGTTTCAGGCAAAAGCAAAGGTCTTTCTACTTAGAAAGGAAGTAGAAGAAGCCAACTTTTAAAGTAACAAGCCAATAGTAAGATCTATTTAGATATTGCTCTGTGGCTTCTACTTACTATTTGATGGTAGAAGCTTCCTGCAAACCTACTCGTAAACAGATAAAGTTTGGCTAAACTATGGGGGGGGGGGGGGGGAACCTGCCTAAAATTTCTAGAAAGTAAATATAAGCAGAAATGTTGAGAAAAGTCAAGTGTGGAGAAGTAAAGTACAAAATGTTAAGTTTTCTTTCTTCTCTCTTTTCTTCTCTTTTTTCTCACTTATGGCTTCATCTTGAGGGCAGGTTGTACACACATCACAGCATCTGGATGTGGGGGCTAGAATCCTGATAGAATTTCTGGATGAAAGAACTAGGGAAAGGAACCCCAAATATCAGGTCAGGCTCCCAGATAAAAACAGAGGAATCCCACCTAAATGGAAAATGTAAAAAAAAAAAAGAGCATTTCCTAATCCTGAATATGAATTTTATATAAATCTCCAACCTGGAGAATACCATGCCTGTGTGGGAAAACTCAAAACATCACAGCAAAGGCTTAAAGAATTAAATTGAAATTTGAACTAATAACCGCAGTAAATGAAACACAGCTTATACTTTGGGTCTGATCTAATGAATTATCTGCTAAAATAACATCACTGTTATTCAGAGGAATGTAACAGAACCCAGAGGCCTTCACATTATAACCGTTATGTCCAGGATCCAATCCAAAATTACTCAACAAACAAAGAACTGACAAATATGAATCATTTCTATAGGAAAAGATGATCAACATATGCCAACCCCAAAATGACCCAGATGTTGGGAGAATCCATGTGTTTAAAGTTACATAAGAACTTTAGAGCAGATGATAGAACCATCCTTCATAATAACAAGAATACATTCAAAGTGAAAAAAGAATATAAATATCAGGGAAATATAAAATATATAAAAGAACCAAATGAAAATTTTAGAACTAAAAAATATTAACAATAAAAATTTACTGCCTGAGCTTAATCAAATAATAGATATGACAAAGGAAAGAAGCAGTGAACTTGAAAACAGATTAACAGAATATATCAAGTCTGTAGAGAGAAAGATAAATGATTTAAAAAAAACAAAGAGGTGGGATAATGGTGGGGTAAGGACCTCCAAAAATCACTTCCTCCATAAAAGCAATGAGCAGGGAGGGGCCAAGATGTACGACTAGAAGCAGCTATGGTCTGTGGCTCTCTCAGAGAGGAACGAAAACGTCAAATGAATTCTCCACCTTCACCTGAGGTATCCAGGTTCTCACATTGGGACTAACCAGGCAGTTGGTGCCACCCACAGTGAGGAAAAGTAGGGTGGGGTCACAGCCCACCTGGGAGTGGCATGGGGCAAGGGGAGATCTCCCTCCCCTAGCCAAGGGAGGTGGTGAGTGAGTGTGCTACCCCGCCTGGGAAAGCACACATTTCCCATGGATCTTTGCAACTCGTTGATCAGGAGATCCCCTAGTTAGCCCATACCGCCAGGACTTTGGGTCCCAAGCACAGAGGTGCACAGACTCTCAGTGGCTGCTCGGGCAGGCAATGAGACAGAGGAGTTGTTTTGGATACTTCAGCCCTGGGACTTCTGGTGAGGCAGGAAGGCAGCTGAAGCCAGAGAGCCAAGTGGCATCATTCAACAGGCCCTGCTCCCACAAAACTTTACCAGCTGAGATCCACTGGCTTAATATCCCTGGCTGGCCAGTGGCAGCAGGCTGGAGACTGCCTAAGATGACCAATTTCCAGGGGGAGGGGCGGCTGCCATCTCTGCAGCTCCAGTCAACTGTTTTCCCCTGCTGGTGCCAAAGAGACTGGGTGGTTTGGACTGGGAGGCATTCCCCACAGTGCAGCACAGATCTGTGACAGATCGTGGTCAGACTACTTCTTTAAGTGGAACCCTGATCCATCCCTCATCACCAGGCGGGGCTTCCCCACCAGAATTTCAGCAACTCCAGCCAGGGGTTTATGGACATATCTTTGATCTCCCTGGGACAGAGCTCCTGTGAGGAGGAGTGGCTGCAGTCTCCATGGTTCAGCCTATTTAATCTTTCCTGCCAGCTGGCTCTGGAGAGTCTGGACAGTGCAGAGCACCCGCTCTGCCAAGCGGCAGCAAGACTGCTTCTTTAAGCGGGTCCCTGATCTCATTTCTTCCATCTGGGTGAGACCTCCCAACAGGGGTCTCCAGATATCTCATACAGGAACGTTCCAGCCAGCATCAGGTAGGTGCCCCTCTGGGACAGAGCTCCCAGAGGAAGGAGCAGGTGGCCATCTTTGCTGTTTTGCAGCCTCCGCTGGTGATACCTCCAGGTGTGGGAGGGCCCCAGGTGAACAGGGTCTGCAGTGGACCCCCAGCAAACTGCAGGAGCTCTACACAAGAGGGGCCTGAATGTTAAAGGAAAAAACAAAGCAATAAAACAAAACATCAACAAAAAGAGACCACACAAAAAAACCCATCCAAAGGCCAGCAGGCCTCAAAGATTGAAAGTAGATAAGCCCACAAAGATGAGAAAAACAAACAAACAAACAAACATAAAAACACTGAAAACTCAAAAAGCCACAGTGCCACTTCTCCTCCAAATGATCGCAACACCTCTCCAGCAAGGACTGGGCTGAGACTGGGGTGGATGAATTGACAGAAGTAGGCTTCAGAAGGTGGGTAATAGTGAACTTCACTGAGCTAAAGGAGCATGTTCTAACCCAATGCAAAGAAGCTAAGAACCATGATAAAACATTACAGGAGCTGATAACCAGAATAAGCAGTTTATGGAGAAACATAAATGACCTGATGGAGTTGAAAAAACACAACATGAGAACTATGCAATGCAATCACAAGTGTCAAGAGCCAAATAGAACAAGCAGAGGAAAGAATCTCAGAGCTTCAAGACGATTTTCCTGAAATAAAACAGGCACACAACATTAGAGAAAAAAGAATGAAAAGGAAAGAACAAAACCTTTGAGAAATGTGGGATTATGTAAAAAGACCAATGCTACGACTGACTGGGGTACCTGAAAGAGATGGGGAAAACAAAACCAAATTAGAAAACATACCATCTAGGAGAACTTCCCCAACCTAACAAGACAGGCCAACACTCAAATTCAGGAAATCCAGGGAACCCCAGTATAATACTCCATGAGAAAATCAACCCCACGATATATAATCATCAGATTCTCTAAGGTTGAAATGAAAGAAAAAATGTTAAGGGCAGCCAGAGAGAAAGGCCAGGTCACCTTTCTAGGGAAGTCCATTAGACTAATAGCAGACCTCTCAGCAGAAATCCTTCAAGCAAGAAGAGATTGGGAGTCAATATTCAACATTCTTCAAAGAATTTCCAACCAAGAATTTCCTATCTGGAAAAACTAAGCTTTATGAGCAAAGGAGAAATAAAATACTTTTCAGACAAGCAAACGCTGAGGGAATTCATCACCATCAGGCCTGCCTTGTAAGAGCTCCTTAAGGAAGCACTAAATATAGAAAGGAAAAACCACTACCGGCCACTACAAAAACACACTGAAGTTCACCGACCAATGACACCATGAAGCAACTACGTAAACATGTCTGCAAAATAACCAGCTAGCATCATGATGACAGGATCAAATTCACACATAACAATATTAACCTTAAATGTAAATGGCCTAAATGTTCCAATTAAAAGACATAGAATGGCAGGCTGGATAAAGACCTATCAGTGTGCTGTACTCAAAAGACCCATCTTACATGCAAAGACACACATAGGCTCAAAATAAAGGGATGGAGGAAATTTTACCAAGCAAATGGAAAACAGAAAACAGTAGGCTCTGCAATCCTACTTGCTGACAACAGACTTTAAACCACAAAAAGACAAATACGTCTATTACTAATCATAAAGAGATCATTTCAACAAGAAGAGCTAACCATCTTAAACGTATATTCACCTAACCCAGAAGAATCCAGAATCATAAAACAAGATTTTAGAGACCTACAAATAGACTCCCACACAATAATAGTAGAACATCTCACTGTCAATTTTAGACAGATCACTGAGACAGAAAATTAACAAAGATATTCAGGACCTAAACTCAGCTCTAGATCAGGTGGACCTGATAGGTATCTACAGAACACTCCACCTAAAAACAACAGAATATACATTCTCCTCAGGCCACATGGCACTTACTTTAAAATTGATCACATAATTGGAAGTAAAACACTCTTCAGCAAATGCAAAAGAACTGAAATTATAACAGTTTCTCAGACCAGCACAACCAAATTAGAACTCAAGATTAAGAAACTCACTCAAAACCACACTACTACATGGAAATTGAACAACCTGCTCCTGAATGACTCCTGGGTAAATAATGAAATTAAGGCAGAAATCAAGTTCTTTGAAACTAATAAGAACAAAAAGACAACATACCAAAATCTCTGAGAAGCAGCTAAAGCTGTGTTAAGAGGGAAATTTATAGCAGGATTGCCCACATCAAAAAGCTAGGAAGATCTCAAATTAACACTTAACATCACAGCTAAAAGAACTAAAGAACCAAGAACAAACAAACCCCAAAGCTAGCAAAAGACAAGAAATAACCAAGATCAGAACAGAAGGAGATAAAGACACAAAAAAACCTTCAAAAAAAAAAAAAAAAAATCAACGCATCCAGGAGCCATTTTTTTGGGAAAAAAAAGTAACAAAATAGACCACAAATTGACTAATAACAAAGAAAAGAGAAAATAATTAACTAGATGCAATCAGAAATGATAAAGGGGATATCACCACTGACCCCACAGAAATACAAACAACTATCAGAAAATACTATAAACACCTTTATGCAAATAAACTAGAAAATCTAAAAGAAACTGATAAATTCCTAATACATACACCCTCCCACAAATGAACCAGGAAGAAGCTGAATCCCTGAATAGACCAATAATGAGTTCTGAAATTAAGACAGTAACAAATAGCCTACTAACCAAAAAAAAAAAAAAAAAAAAAAAAAAAAAAAAAAAAAAAAGCCTAGGACCAGACAGATTTACAATTCTACCATAGGTACAAAGAAGAGCTGGTACTACTTCTTCTGAAACTATTCAAACAACTGAAAAGAAGGGACTCCTCCCTAATTCACTTTATGAGGTGGCCAGCATCATCCTGATACTAAAACCTGGCAGAGATACAACAACAACAAAAAAGAGAACTTCAGCCCAATAGCCCTCATGAACATTGATGTGAAAATCCTCAATAGAATACTGGCAAACCAAATCCAGTAGCACATCGAAAAGCTTATCCACCACGATCAAGTCAGCTTAATCCCTGGGATTCAAGGTTGGTTCAACACATGCAAATCAATAAATTTAACTCATCACTTAAACAGAACTAAAGACAAAAACCAGGATTATCTCAGTAGATGCAGAAAAGGGCTTTGATAAAATTCAACCTCCCTTAATGTTAAAAACTCTCAAACTAGGTATTGAAGGAATATAAGTCAAAATAGTAAGAGCCACTTATGACAAACCCACAGCCAATATCATACTGAATGGGCAAAGGCTGGAAGCATTCCCTTTGAAAACCAGCATGCAACAAGAATGCCCTCTCTCACCGCTCCTATTCAACATAGTATTAAAAGTTCTGGCCAGGGCAATGAGACAAGAGAAAGAAATAAGGGGTATTAAAACAGGAATAGAGAAAGTCAAATTGTCTTTTTTTTAAATTATACTTTAAGTTCTAGGGTACATGTGCACAACATGCAGCTTTGTTACATATGTATACATGTGCCATGTTGGTGTGCTGCACCCATTAACTTGTCATTTACATTAGGTACATCTCCTAATGCTATCCCTCCCCCTTCTCCCCACACCACAACAGGCCCTGGTGTGTGATGTTCCCCTTCCTGTGTCCAAGTGTTCTCATTGTTCAATTACCATCTATGAGTGAGAACGTGCGGTGTCTGGTTTTTTGTCCTTGCGATAGTTTGCTGAGAATGATGGTTTTTGTCTTTGTTTGCAGATGACATGATCCCATATGTAGAAAACCTTGTTGTCTCACCCCAAAAGCTTCTTAAGCTGATTAGCAACTTCATCAAAGTCTGAGGATTCAAAATCGGTGTGCAAAAATCACAAGCATTCCTATACACCAACCATAGACAAGCAGCAAGCCAAATCATGAATGAACTCCCACTCACAATTGCTACAAAGAGAATAAAATACACAGGATTACAGCTAACAAGAGAAGTAAGGGGCCTCTTCAAGGAGAACTATTGCTGAAGGAAATCAGAGAGGACACAAACAAACAGAAAAACATTCCATGCTCATGGATAGGAAGAATCAATATTGAGAAATGGCCACACTGCCCAAAGTAATTTATAGATTCAATGCTATTTCCATTAAAACTACCATTGACATTCTTCACAGAATTAGAAAAAACTATTTTAAAATTCATATGGGACCAAAATAGACCCTGTATAACCAAGACAATCGTAAGCAAAAAGAGCAAAGCTGGAGGCATCATGCTACCCAACTTCATACTATACTGTAAGGCTAGAGTAACCAAAACAACATTGTACTGGTACAAAAACAGACACAGAGATAAACGAAACAGAATAGAGAACTCAGATATAAGACTACACATCTACAATCATCTGATCTTCAACAAACCTGACAAAAGCAAACAATGAGGAAAATATTCCCTATTTAATAAATGGTGCTGGGAGAACTGGCTAGCCATGTCCAGAAAATTGAAACTGGATCCCTTCCTTACACCTTGTACAAAAATTACCTCAAGATGGATTAAAGACTTAAATGTAAAACCCAAAACTATAAAAATCCTAGAAGAAAATCCAGGCAATAAATAGACACAGGACATAGGCATGGGCAAAGATTTCATGACCAAAATGCCAAAACCAATTGCAGCAAAAGCAAAAATTGACAAATAGGATCAAATTAAACTAAAGAGCTACTGCACAGCAAAAGAAACTATCAGAGTGAACAGACAACCTGCAGAATGGGAGAAAATGTTTGCAATCTATTCATCTGACAAAGGTCTAATATCCAGAATCTACAAGAAACTTAAATTTACAAGAAAACAACCCCATTAAAAAGGGGCCAAAGGACATGAACAGACACTTTTCAAAAGAAGACATTTACGCAGCCAACAAACGCAAGAAAAAAAGCTCAACATCACTGACTATTACAGAAATGCAAATCAAAACCACAATGAGATAACATCTCACACAATCAGAATGGCGATTATTAAAAAGTCAAGAAACAACAGATGCTGGCAAGGCTGTGGAGAAATAGGAATGGTTTTACACTCTTCATGGGAACATAAATTAATTCAACCACTGTGAAAGACAGTGTGGTGATTCCTCAAAGGTCTAGAATCAGAAATACCATTTGACCCAGCAATCCCATTACTGGATATATACCCAAAGGAATAAAAATCATTCTATTATAAAGATACACGCATGCATATGTTGATTACAGCACTATTCACAATAGCAATGTCATGGAATTAACCCAAACGCCCATCAATGATAGACTGGATAAAGAAAATCTAATACGTATACACCATCGAATACTATGCAGCCATAAAAAGGAATGAAATAATGTCATTTGCAGGGACATGGATGGACCTGGAAGCCATTATCCTCAGCAAACTCAGGAACAGAAAACCAAGCACCGCATGTTCTCATTTATAAATGAGCTGAACGATGAGAACACATGGACACAGGGAGAGGAACAACACACAATGGGGTCTATGTGGGGGTAGGGGAGGAGGGAGGGAGAGCAGCAGGAGAAATAGCTAATGCATGTTGGGCTTCATACCTAGGTGATGGGTTGATAGGTGCAGCAAACCACCATGGCACATGTTTACCAATGTAACAAGCCTGCACATCCTGCACATGTATCCCAGAACTTAGCAAAGGATTTCAAAATTTTTTAAAAAGCAAAGAGAACATTGGGAAAAAATGGAATCAATCATTTTAGAACTCAAAATTGACCAAAGACTTGCAGCAATCCAGTGGCCATTTTGTTCAAGAAAAACAGCTGAATATTTGTAAGAACAGTGAGTTTTGTCGTGTTTGACTTGTTCTAGTCCTATTTTTCTCTCCCCAGCAACATGGTAGCCTTGAAAACCAAGAGTCTGCAATCATAATGAAAACCAATAACCTGGCCACTGGAGGGAACAGAATGGCACTGGGGATCCTTCCAAGCACAATTCTCAGAGAACTGTTATCATTTGACCTGTCTAGTGGTGACCTGGAAAACCCCATTCACAAGACTTGTCTCTCATTGACCTGACTCAGATCATTCAATGCAGTCTTTTTCTTGGCGACATTTGTGGAAAAAAAAAAAAAAAAAAAAACAATCATTAGCAACTAGCTAACACTGTGGCTGCCTGAGATGTTGGATAACATTTGGGGAAAAAAATTGGTTAATCAAAAGTCTTAAAAGAAAATTTATGAGGAATGAGAGGTCCATACGAGCTTTGAAAAGCTCTAATATATTCCTAGAATTCAAGAAGGCCATGTACATGTGTAGGGCTGAGCACATGCCCAGAGCTGCACATGTTCAGGAAATACCTAAAAATCCATACCTAGACTGACATGGAGGTTCTGCACAAGCAGCAAGCAAAGGCTAAGGCAGTGTTGTAAACTGCCTTGCCGAGTACTGAAAGCATGCTGCAACATGAATACAAGCTCTCGGCAAAGACAGATATTTGTTATTTATTGTTTACATGCATTTAAGAAAATCTCTGTCCAATCATTATCTGACCACTGAACAGTGCAGAGACTTCAGTGGCTACACATGAGAAAAAATACAGTCTTACAGAGTTAGTTCAGAAAAGTTCTTAAATAGCAACAGCAACAAAAACAAATTGCAAGAGCAGAAAAACAAACCATGGAAAGTGGGAGAAATATGTTTTTCAGAGTTCCATATTATATTTTTTAAGTTGTAAGTTTCCAGTGACAGGAACAACAAAATACAAAACATTTAAAGGAGCAAAAGAAATATAGTTGTTGCACTGGGGGGGGAAAAAAAAAAACAAGAATAAAAACTGTTCATGTGCCCATTTTGAGCTTAGTAAGCAAAGTCTTTAAATCAGTAATTTCAATTATTTCAAAAAGAAAAAAATTATATCAAAAGACAAAAGTATGAGAACTATAGTAAAATATGAGAATGATGTCTCACAAAGAGAACAAAACTATTTAAAAATAGAAATAAAAATTCTCCAGTTTAAAAAGTCCAATAAAAATTTGCTAGAAAGACTAAATAGCAGAGCTGATCAGACAGGATAAGAATCAGCAAACTTGAGTTGATTTAGTCTGAGAACAGAAAGGAAAAAGAAAAAACAATTAACAGAGCCTCAGAGACTTATGGGATAACATCAAGGATACCAATGAACCTATAATGGAAATCCCAGATGGACAGGAGAGAAAGAAAGAATATGTAAACAAATGATGGCTAAAAACGCTCCAAATTTGGTTTAGAAAATTAATTTATACATTCAAGAATCTCAATGAACTCCAGGTAAGAAAAACATCTATATATACTTAATAATAAAAATTCATAGTTAAAACCAAACACAGGATCTTAAAAACAGCAAAAAGGAAGTAACTCGTCACACACAAGTAATCTTGAATAAGATGAATAGGTGATTTGTCTCTAGGAGTTATAGATTTCAGAAGGCAGTCGGAAGTCATATTCAGAGTCCTGAAAGAAAAGCCCCAAACCAAAAGTCTATATCCAGAAAGACTATTCATCAATAATAAAGAATAAATTAAGGCACTCACAAATAATAAAAAAACAAACAGATATTTTCTCACTAGCAGATCTGTTCAACATGAAATATTAAAGGAATTACTTTAGGCTAAAGTGAAAGGACACTAGATAGTAACCTCAACTCTTAAGAAGAGCACCATAAAAACATATTGGCAAATACAGATGACTACATACTTCTGAAGTTAAATTCATATAAATCCAGACTAGACTGTTAAGATCTTAATTATAATCTTCAAACCCCTAAGAAAATTATTCAAAAAATATAGTGAAAGAAATTACAAGAGAAATAAAATGACACTCTAGAAAATCTATGTTAAACACAAAAGGAGGAATTAATAGAGGAATAGAGGAACACAATACATAAGCTACACAAAAAAATAAACAACGAAAAAGGCAGCTATAAATCCTACGTAATAATTACATTAAATATAAATTGATTAAATAGTCACTAAAAGGAGAGATTGACTGAATAGACTTTTAAAAAAATGCAACTACAAGCTGTCTACAAGAGACACATTTTAGATTCAAAGATACAAATAAGTTGAAATTAAGAGGGTAGAAAAAATATTCAAAGAATAACAAATCAGAGTTGGAGTGGCTGTACTAATATCAAATAAACAGACTTCAAGACAAAAACATGTTACTAGCCACAAAGAACATGTTTTAATAATAAAGGATCTGTCTACCAACCAGATATGAACATTGAAATCATACAAAGTATGTTCTCTTAACAAAAATGTATTACATTAAGGTAGAGAACCATAAGATATCTATGAAAATCCCAAACATTTAATAATTAAGCAACACAATTCTAAACAATACTGGCCAAAGAAAAAACTACAAGAAAAATTAAAACACATTTTGTGTTGAGTTGCATTACTAAGCCAGTGCTTAAAAGGAAACCAATGACGTTAAATGTTCATATCTAAAAGAAGAAAGGTATAAAATAATACACCAGAGATTACATTTTGGGAAGCTAGACAAAAGAGAAGTAATCCTAAAGTACAAGCCATGAATACAGTATTAAATAAAAAGCATAAATCAACAAAATAGAAAACAATTAAGAAAATTTAAAAAGCCAAAATCTAGTTATTTGAAACAACAAAATTAACAACCGCCCCTAGACAAGCTGATTAAGAAACAAAAGAGAAACAGGAATCACAACTGTCAGAACTAAAAGGAGGGATCATCACTACAGATGCTAACGAACCCTAAAGGATAATAAGGTCATATTTGCGATCGACTTTACTTCAAAAATCCAATAACTTAGATAAAATTTCTAAATTCCATGAAAAACACAACCTACCAAAATTATTGCAAATAGCCTTTACCTTTTAAACTGATTGAATTTATTAGCAAATCCTTCCCACAAAGAAAACTTCAGGCCCAAGAGTTTTACTGGTGAATTCTAGCAAATTTTCAAGGAAGAAATATCACTAATAATACACATTTTAAAAAATAGAAGAGGATGAGACACTGACCAATTTGTTTGAAGACACTTACAGCAATAAACACCTATGTCAGAAAAGCAAGAAAGATCTCAAACAACCTAATACCTCAAACAAGCTAGAAAAACAAATTAAGCTCAAAATTAGAAGAAATAAATCAGTAAAATTGGAACAGAAATAAATGGAGACTAGAAAAACAATTTAAAAATCAACTAAGGTTAAGAGTAAGATTTTTGAAAAGAGAATCAGCAAACCTTTAGCTAGACTACTAAAAAAAAAAAAAGAGAGAAGAGTCAATACATACAATCAGAAGTGAAATAGGAAACATTACAACTGATACCACAAAAATCCAAAAGACTGTAAGAGATTACTGTGAACAATTGCATGCCAATCAACTGAACAGCCTAAAAGAAATAGATAAATTACCAGACACAAGTAACCTAGCAAGACTAAATAATGAAGAAACATAAAATCTGAACAAACCAATAATGAATAAGAAGATTTAATCAATAATAAAAAGTCTTCCATCAGAGAAAAGCCTAGGACATGATGGCTTTACAGCTGAATTCTACCAAACATTTAAAGGAGAAGTAATACTGCTCTTTCTGAAATTCTTTCAACAACTTGAAGAGGAAAAAATACATGTTGTGTGTCCCTTACCTAAAATGTTTGGAGGCTGGGCACAGTGGCTCACTCCTGTAATCCCAGCACTTGGGGAAGCTGCGGCAAGTGGATCACCTGAGGCCAGGAGTTCAAGACCAGGCTGGCCAACATGGTGAAAACCTGTCTCTACTAAAAATACAAAAATGAGCCAGACGTGCTAGTGTGTGCCTGTAATCCCAGCTCCTTGGGAGGCTGAGGCAGGAGAATCTCTTGAACCCGGGAGGCAGAGGTTGCAGTGAGCCAACATCATGCCACTGCACTCCAGCCTGGGCAACAGGGTGAGACTCTGTCTAAAAATAAAATAAAATAAAATGTTTGGGACCAGGAGTGTTTCTAATTTTAGTTTTTTTAAGAATTTGGAATATGTGCATTATACTTACCAGTTGAGCACCCCAAATCAGAAAATTCGAAATTTGTATTGTTCCAATAAACATTCTCTGAGCATATTGGTGGTCGGAAAGTTTCAGATTTTGGAGCACTCAACCTGCACTTTAAAACTCATATTACAAGGCCAGCATTGCCCTGATACCAAAGCCAGACAAGGACATTACAAGAAAATGATAAGCCAAAATTCGTTATGAACGTACATGCAAAAATGCTCAACAAAATGCTAGTAAACTAAATTCAACATCATGCTAAAAAGATCATTCACCATAATCAGGTGGAATTCATCACAGGGTTGCAAGGATGGTTTAACATATGTGAATCAACAAACATGATAAGTCACATTAAGAGAACCAAGGACAAACACAGTAAGTCACATTAACTGAATCAAGGACAAATACCATATGATAATTTCAATAGATGCATAAAATGCATTTAATAAAATTCTTCTAAGCAGTTGTATTAGTTCATTATCACGCCACTATAAAGAAATACCCAAGACTAGGAAATTTATAAAGTAAAGAGGTTTAAATCAACCTGCAAGGCTGGAGAGGTCTCAAAAAACTTACAATCATGACAGAAGGGGAAGCAAACATGTCCTTCTTGACATGGTGGCAGGAAGGAGAAGAATGAAAGCAAGTGAAAAGGGGAAGCCCCTTATAAAACCAACAGATCTCATGAGAACTTACTATTATAAAAATAACTTGGGGAAAACCACCCCCATGATTCAATTACCTCCCACCAGGTCCCTCCCACGAGATGTGAGGATTATGGGAACTACAATTCAAGATGAGATGTGAGAGGGGACACAGCCTAACCGTATCAGCAGTCTAGGAAAAAAAAAAAAAAAAAAATTCAACATGCCTTCATAAAAACTCTCAACAAATTAAGTATAGAAAAAAACACACCTCAACACAATTAAGGCTGTATATGACAAAACCCCAGCTAACATCATAAACAATGGGGAAAATTTGAATGCTTTTCCTGTAAGACCAGGAACAAGTCTAGGATGCCTATGCTTTCCACTTCTATGCAACATAGTATTGGAAGTCCTTGACTAGAATAGTTAGACAAGAGAAAGGAAAAAAAAAGAGGCATTTAAATAGTAGAGAAAAAAAAGTAAAATTGTCTGTTTGCTGATACCATCATCTTTTTAATAGAAAATCCTACAGATTCCACAAAAATATGCAAGAATAAATGAATAAAGTTCCAAGATGTGAAGCCAACGTAAAAAATCAATAGCATTTCTAAACGAAAACAAAGCTGGGGTTGCAATCCTAGTCTCTGATAAAACAGACTTTAAACCAACAAAGATCAAAAGAGACAAAGAAGGTCAATACATAATGGTAAAGGGATCAATTCTACAAGAAGAGCTAACTATCCTAAATATATATGCACCCAGATTCATAAAGCAAGTCCTTAGAGACCTACAAAGAGACTTAGACTCCCACACAATAAAAATGGGAGACTTTAACACCCCATTGTCAATATTAAACAGATCAATGAGACAGGTCAACAAGGATATCCAGGACTTGAGCTCAGCTCTGCACCAAACAGACCTAACAGACATCTACAGAACTCTCCACTCCAAATCAACAGAATATACATTCTTCTCAGCACCACATTACACTTATTTCAAAACTGACCACAAAGTTGGAAGTAAAGCACTCCTCAGGAAATGTAAAAGAACAGAAATCACAACAAACTGTCTATCAGACCACAGTGCAATCAAATTAGAACCCAGGATTAAGAAATACACTCAAACCGCACAACTACATGGAAACTGAACAGCCTGCTCCTGAATGACTACTTGGTAAACAATGAAATCAAGGCAGAAATAAAGATGCTCTTTGAAACCAATGAGAACAAAGACGCACCATACCAGAATCTCTAGGACACATTTAAAGCAGTGTGTAGAGGGAAATTTATAGCACTAAACGCCCACAACAGAAAGCGAGAAAGATCTAAAATTGACACCCTAACATCACAATTAAGAGAACTAGAGAAGCAAGAGCAAACACATTCAAAAGCTAGGAGAAGGCAATAAATAACTAAGATCAGAGCAGAACTGAAGGAGATAGAGACATAAAAAATACCTTCCAAAAATCAATGAATCCAGGAGCTGGTTTTTTGAAAAGATCAACAAAATTGATAGACCACTAGCAAGACTAATAAAACGGAAAAGAAAGAAGAATCAAATAGACAGAATAAAAAATAATAAAGGGGATATCACCACGAATCCCACAGAAATACAAACTACCATCAGAGAATACTATAAACACCTCTACGCAAATAAACTAGAAAATCTAGAAGAAATGGATAAATTCCTGGACACATACACCCTCCCAAGACTAAACCAGGAAGAAGTTGAATCTCTGAATAGACCAATAACAGACTCTGAAATTAAGGCAATAATCAATAGCCTACCAACTGAAAAAGTCCAGGACCAGATGAATTCACAGCCAAATTCTACCAGAGGTACAAAGAGGAGCTGGTACCATTCTTTCTGAAACTATTCCAATCAATAGAAAAAGAAGGATTCCTCCCTAACTCATTCTATAAGGCCATCATCATCCTGGCATACCAAAGCCTGGCAGAGACACAACAACAACAACAAAAAGAATTTCAGACCAATATCCCTGATGAACATCAATGTGAAAATCCTCAATAAAATACTGCAAAGTGAATCCAGCAGCACATCAAAAAGCTTACCCACCATGATCAAGTCAGCTTCATCCCTGGGGTGCAAGGCTGGTTCAACATATGCAAATCAATAAACATAAACCATCACATAAACAGAACCAATGACAAAAAACACATGATTATCTCAATAGACGCAGAAAAGCCCTTTGACAAAATTCAACAGCCTTCATGCTAAAAACTCTCAATAAACTAGGTATTGATGGAATGTATCTCAAAATAATAAGAGCTATTTATGACAAACCTACAGCCAGTATCATACTAACTAGGAAAAAATTGGAAGCATTCCCTTTGAAAACTGGCACAAGACAGGGATGCCTTCTCTCACCACTCCTATTCAACACATTGTTGTTCTGGCCCGGGCAATTAGGCAACAGAAAGAAACAAAGGATATTCAATTAGGAAAAGAGGAAGTCAAATTGTCCCTGTTTGCAGATGATATGATTGTATATTTAGAAAACCCCATCGTCTCAGCCCAAAGCTCCTTAAGCTGATAAGCAACTTCAGCAAAGTCTCAGGATACAAACTCAATGTGCAAAAATCACAAGCATTCCTATACGCCAATAACAGAGAGCCAAATCATGAGTGAATTCCCATTTGCAGTTGCTTCAAAGAATAAAATACCTAGGAATCCAACTTACAAGGGATGTGAAGGACCTCTTCAAGGAGAACTACAAACCACTGCTCAACGAAATAAAAGAGGACACAAACAAATAGAACAATGTTCCATGTTCATGGATAGGAAGAATCAGTATCATGAAAATGGCCATACTGCCCAGGTAATTTATAGATTCGATGCCATCCCCATCAAGCTACCAATGACTTTCTTCACAGAATTGAAAGAAACTGCTTTAAAGTTCACATGGAACCAAAAAAGAGCCCACATTGCCAAGACAATTCTGAGCAAAAAGAACAAAGCTGGAGGCATCACACTACCTGACTTCAAACTGTACTACAAGGCTACAGTAACCAAAACAGCATGGTACTGGTACTAAAACAGAAATATAGACCAATGGAACAGAACAGAGGCCTCAGAAATAGCACCACACATCGACAACCATCTGACCTTTGACAAACCTGACAAAAACAATAAATGGAGAGATTCCCTATTTAATAAATGGTGCTGGGAAAACTGGCTGGCCATATGTAAAAGCTGAAATGGGATCCCTATACAAAAATTAATTCAAGATGGATTAAAGACTCAAATGTCAGACCTAAAACCATTAAAACCGTGGAAGAAAATCTAGGCAATACCATTCAGGACATAAGCATGGGCAAAGACTTCATGACTAAAACATCAAAAGCAATGGCAACAAGCAAATAGACAAATGGCATCTAAACTAAAGAGCTTCTGCACAACAAAAGAAACTACCATCAGAGTGAACAGGCAACCTACAGAATGGGAGACAATTTTTGCAATCTACCCCTCTGACAAAGGGCTAATATCCAGAATCTACGAAGAACTGAAACAAATTTACAAGAGAAAAACAACCCCATCAAAAAGTGGGCAACAGATATGAACAGACACTTCTCAAAAGAAGACATTTATGCAGCCAACAGATACATGAAAAAATGCTCATCACTGGTCAACAGAGAAATGCAAATCAAAACCACAATGAGATACCATCTCACTCCAGTTAAAATGGTGATCATTAAAAAGTCAGGAAACAACAGGTGATGGAGAGGATGTGGAGAAATAGAAACGCTTTTGCACTGTTGGTTGGAGTGTAAACTAGTTCAACCATTGAGGAAGACAGTGTGGCGATTCCTCAAAGATCTAGAACTAGAAATACCATTTGACACAGCGATCCCATTACTGGGTACATACCCAAAGGATTATAAATCATGCTACTATAAAGACACATGCACACGTATGTTTATTGCGGCACTATTCACAATAGCAAAAACTTGGAACCAACCCAAATGTTCACCAGTGATAGACTGGATTAAGAAAATGTGGCACATATACACCATGGAATACTATGCAGCCATACAAAAGGATGAGTTCGTGTGCTTTGCAGGGACATGGATGAAGATGGAAACCATCATTCTCAGCAAACTGTCACAAGGACAGAAAACCAAATAGTGCATGTTCTCACTCATAGGTGGGAATTGAACAATGGGAACACTTGGACACAGGGCAGGGAACATCACACACCAGGGCCTGGTTGGGGGCTGGGGGAGGAATAGCATTAGGAGAAATACCTAACGTAAATGATGAGTTATTGGGTGCAGCAAACCAACATGGCACATGTATACCTATGTAACAAACCTGCATGTTGTGCACATGTACCCTAGAACTTAAAGTATAATTTTAAAAAATCAATAGCATTTCTATACACTAATAATGAACTATTAGAAAAAGAAATCAAGAAAACAATTCCATTTACAATAGTTACTACAAAATAAAATACTTAGAAATAAATTTAACCAAAGAGGTAAAATAGCTCTACAACGAAAACTATAAAACACTGATGAAGAAGTTAAAAAAGACACAAATAAATAGAAAGATACTCTATGTTCATTGATTGGAAAATGAACATTGTTAAAATGTACACACATACCCAAAGTGATCTATAGATTTAATACAATCTCTACCAAAATTATAATGTCATTTTTCACAGAAATAGAAAAAAATCCTAAAACTTGTAATGAAATCACACACACAAAAAAACACCGTAAGCAGCCAAGGCAACCTTAAGGAAAAAGAACAAAGCTGGAGGCTTCACACTATCTGAATTTAAAATATAACACAAAACTAAAGTAATTGAAATAGCATGGTACTGTCATCAAGATACACATATTAACCAATGGAACACAATAGAGAGCCCAGAAATGAACCCATATATTTATGGCTAATTGATTTTTGAACACACACAATGGGATAAGGACAGTCTCTTCAATAAAGAGTTGGTAAAACTTGAAATCCACCTGCAGATGAATGAAATTGGACCCTATTTCATACCATATTAAAAACATCGAAACAGATTAAACACTTAAATGTAGGTCCGAAAATTATCAAACAACTAGAGGAAAAACGGGAGAAAGTTACATTACATTTGTCTAGACAAAGATCTTTTGGATTGACCCCAAAAGCTTTGGCAACAAAAGCAAAAATAGAGAAATAGGATTACATCAAACTAAAAAGCTCTACATATCAAAGAAAACAATCAAGAGTAAAGAGACAGCCAGGCAGTGGCTCATGTCTGTAATCCCAGCACTTTGGGAGGCCTAGGTGGATCACTTGAGGTCAGGAGTTTGAGACCAGCCTGGCCAACATGGTGAAACCCTATCTCTACTAAAAATACAAAAATTAGCTGGGTGTAGTGGCACGTGCCTATAATCCCAGCTACTGGGGAGGCTAAGGCAGGAGAATTGCTTGAACCTGGGAGGCAGAGGTTGCAGTGAGCTGAAATCAAGCCACTGTACTCCAGCCTAGGTGACAGAGTGAGACTCTGTCTCAAAAAAGTAAATAAATAAATAAATAAATAAATAAATAAATAAATAAATAAAAATAAAGAAGAGATAACTTATAGAATGAGAAAAATTATTTGCAAGCAATGCATCATAATAATGGTTTAACATCTAAAATAAATAAGGAACTATAAAAACTCAATAGCAAAAAGTCCAATAACCCAATTTAAATTACCTGAATAGACATTACTCAAAAGGTGACATACAAATGGCCAAAAGATATATGAAAAAAACACCCAACAGTACTAATCATTAGGGAAATGCAAATTAAAACCACAATAAGCTATCACCGCACACCTGTCAGAATGGTTATTCTCAAAAAAGATGAAAGATAGGTGTTGATGAGGATGTGGAGAAAAAGGAACCATTGCATACTGTTGGTGGTAATGTAAATAAGTACAACAAATATAAAAAACTATACAGTGGTTTTTCAAAAAACTAAAAATAGAATTATCATGAAGTCCAGAAATCCCACTTCTGGGTATATATCTGAAGAAATTAAAATCAGTATGTTGAAGCAATATCTACACACCCAACTCACTGCAGCATTATTCACAATGAGCCAAGACCTGGAATCAACCTAAGCATCCATCAACGGTTGATATTATACAAGAAAATATGGTATTATACACAATGGAATAATATTCAGCCTTTAAAAAAAGGAAATTCTGTCATTTGTGGCAATATGAATAAACTTGGAGGACACTATGCTAAGTTAAATAAGACACACAGAAAGACAAAAACTACATGGTTTCATGTATATGCAGAATCTAAAACCATTGAAGCCATAGAAATAGAGAACAGAATAATGGTTAACAGAGTCTGGAAGGAGGAATGGGGAGACGGTTCAAGGTACAAAGTTTCAGTTAGGAGAACTAAGGTTTTTTGAAATCTATTGCATAGCATATTAACTGCAGTTGATAATAATGTATATTTCAAAATTGCTAAGTACATTTTAAATGTTCTCATTACAAAAATGGTAAGTATTTGACGTGGATACATGTATTGGCTTGACTGAATCATTATACATTATATACATGTATCATTATATTACTTTGGAGCCCACAAATATATATATAACTTATTTTATGATAAAAAGATTACTGACACATGCTACATGTATTAATTTTTAAAACATTTTGCAAAGTGAAAGAAGCCACATATCATTTAATTCCTATAAAATGTCCAAAATATTTAAACCTCCAGACTCAAAGTAGATTAGTGGTTTCCTAGGGATAGGAAGAGCCTAGGGGTCATGAAGGTGATAAAGTGTACAGAGTTTCTTGCTGGGTGATAAATATACTAAAACTGACTTTGAAGTTGCTTGTGAATATATCAGAATCATAAAATTTTGCACTTTAAATGAGTGAATTGTGTTTTTTAAGAAAAGGGTCTGTGGAGAACACTAGTACAGGGGTTTTCATCTAGGGGTGAATATTAGAATCACTTGAAAATCTTCTAAAATACATGCTAGTAGGCCAATGTAGATTTTCCACACTTGATTTTAGCCAAAAGGCCGAGAAGTGATCCAATGTACATTTTCTAAATACAAGTATCTGGGAGTGAGGTCAGAGGTTTTGTCTCTTTTAAGCGTACAGAGGAAATTCTAGTATGCAGCCAGGATAGAGAACACTGGCCCCAAGCGAATGCCATTCAACCTAAGTTGCCTGGCTAACCTAAGACAAAGCTGACACTAGAACCTGGTTTTCCATGACTTCCACTCCTATGGCTTTCTATGGACTATGCTGTCTCTCAAAAATCATCAATTCAGTGGGAGGATGGCTTGAGGCCGGGAGTTTGAAACCTGCCTGGTCACCAAAGTGAGATCCCACCTCTACAAGAGAAATTTTAAAAAATAGCTGGGCACTGGGATATGAACCTGTAGTCCTAACTACTTGGGAGACTGAGGCAGAGGATTGTTTCAGCCCAGGAGTTCAAGGCTACAAGTCAGCCATGATCCTACCATTGTACTCCAGCCTGAGCACAGTGACACCTTACCTCAAAAAATAAAAACAAAAATCATCTCTACTTTCTGAATTGAGTAGATATAATTAAGTACAGTAATTACCAGGTACATAACCATGGTACATTGGAAAGAAGACCATATTGGAAGCCAAGAAACCTACAGTTTAGACTTCGCACTAATTCTCTGTGAATCTGATTTATTCTCATACCCTCTTTGAGCCCTGGATGTCATTAGAGCTTTTGCTTCTCAACCCCGAATGTATATTATAATAACGTGAAGATAATGTAAAAAATATGCCCATGCCCCATTGCCAGAGATTCTGATTCCTCTGATTTGGGATAGAGCTGTAAATTCCCCAGGTTATTCTAATTCTCAGCAAGGCTGAGAATCTTTGGTTTGGTTCCAGCAACATTGTAGATGAGTCATTTAAGGGTTCTCCCAAGCCCTTGAATCTTCGATAATTCTATGATGGTTTCCATTCTCACTGAAAATCTTAGAATGACTTCAGCCTATTGTGTAAGTAGCCTTAAAGTGCAATAGCTACAGCTATTATTTATCTGCATTGGGTGGGTCCAGTAAGCAAAGATTGAAAACATCTGTGCTGAGTATTAGTTGCTGCAGTGACATGGGACACAATGAGGATGAGCAGAAGTAGTCTTCAGGGAACTTGCTGACCAACTCAAACTAAATCTTTTAGATGTCACTGTTGCCATGCTAGCAGCAAATGCCCTGACTACACCTTGGTGGTGAATTTGGTGCAATGAGGCTGTTTGCTGTAAAGTTCTCTTAATCCACAGATAGCTTATTTTCCTTCTCCTCACCCAGGAACATCTGAAAACTCATGCTGATACTGGCACAACTGTTGACAATGAGAACTACTTGCACCAGTTTTAGACGGTGATAGTCACAGAGAAATGAGACTGGGGCCTTAAGTGAGCCCTGATCTACACAGACAAAAAAAAAAATACAGCTTAGGCCAGGCGCGGTGGCTCACGCCTGTAATCCCAGCACTTTGGGAGGCCGAGGCGGGTGGATCAGGAGGTCAGGCGATCAAGATCATCCTGGCTAACATGGTGAAACCCCGTCTCTACTAAAAATACAAAAAACTTAGCCAGGCCTGGTGGCAAACGCTTGTAGTCCCAGCTACTCGGGAGGCTGAGGCAGGAGAATGGTGTGAACCTGGGAGGCGGAGCTTGCAGTGAGCGGAGATAGTACCACTACACTGCAGCCTGGGCAGCGACAGAGCTGACTCAGTTTCACACACACACAAAAAAAAGTTTAAATTCAAGGTTGAATTTTAAAAAGTTATTGTTCTCTCTGTCCCCTTTCCAATTCCCTCCATTTCTCTCTCCTACTTTTATTTTATTTTGAGATGGAGTCTCACTGTCACCCAGACTGGAGCGCAATGGCACGATCTCGGCACACTGCAACCTCCGCCTCCCGGGTTCAAGCAATTATCCCGCCTCAGCCTCCCAAATAGCTGGGATTATAGGCGCCCGCTACCACGTCCGGCTAATTTTTGTACTTTTAGTAGAGACAGGGTTTCACCACGTTGGCCAGGCTGGTCTCAAAACACCTGACGAGGTGGGTGATCCACCCACCTCGGCCTCCCAAAGTGCTGAGATTATAGGCATGAGCCACTGCACCCAGCCTCACTCCTAGTTTTATTATAGAATATCAATCTTCAGCCCTCAGCAAAGCCTTTGCCACTGCATTTATTTTTCCTTCTCCAGGGAATATACACCCCTCTCTGGAAGTTAGGATGCTGCATGGAGAATAGAAAACACTGGAGTTCAGCAAGCAATGAAGCTTCCTCGAAGTGTTCCTTTTTTTTTTTTTTTTTTTTTTTTTTAAAGAGCTCTTATCTACCCATACCCGGTACCAAATGCCTGAGTCTTATTTTAGTGTTTTGAAATCAACATATGCTTTCCTGGCCGGGCGCAGTGGTTCACGCCCGTAACCCCAGCAATTTGGGAGGCAGAGACAGGCGGATCACCTGAGGTTGGGAGTTCAAGACCAGCCTGGACAACATGGAGAAACCCCGTCTCTACTAAAAATACAAAATTAGCCGGACGTGATGGCACATGCCTGTAATCCCAGCTACTCAGGAGGCTGAAGCAGGAGAATCGCTTGAACCCAGGAGGCGGAGGTTATGGTGAGCTGAGATTGCACCATTGCACTCCAGCCTGGGTGACAAGAGCAAAACTCCATCTCAAAGAAAAATATATATATAATATATGTTTATATGTTAGGAAAGCACATATATATTTTTATATATTTTATATATTTATAGATTTATAGATTTTATATGAATATATATTTCTGTATTTGTATATGAATATATATTTATATATTTGTATATTAATATATATTTCTGTATTTGTATATGAATATATATTTATATATGTGTATATGAATATATATTTCTGTATTTGTATATGAATATATATTTCTGTATTTGTATATGAATATATATTTATATATTTGTATATGAATATATATTTATAAACTTGTATATGAATATATATTTCTATATTTGTATATGAATATATATTTCTATATTTGTATATGAATATATATTTCTATATTTGTATATGAATATTTATTTATTCATATATGCTTTCCTAATCACTTCTGGCCCATTTAAGCCATTCATTCTATATTGTTGTTCTTCAAGAAAGACTTGAGTGTTGAGATTAGAGATTAAAGATTATTAAAGTGACAAAAGAATAAAAAGAGAAATATTCTCAAGCGATTTAATTCTCTTGTTTTTATCAAGGTTAATTAACTCTCTTATCTAGTTTCTGCCATGAAAATTATGTGTTAAAATGAGGCCTCAGTTTTTCCCATTTGCAAAACACTGAATTTGGGTGCCATAATTTCCAGAGCTTTTTACTGTTTTAATAGTTGTAATCTCCATCTTATCCCAAGTTTTTCCTATAGAAAGTTATTTCCTATTAAAAGTATACTTATTTTAGTGTTTAATTTTAAAAAAATGTATGATGCCTTTTACTCTATCTTAGGTGCTGCCTATACTTTGGTTTTTATTAGTATCGATTTTGGCCACGAAACAAGGTTAGGTATGATGAGATGAGGAAAATAAGTTTCATTCATTAAAATATTCCTTAAGCACCTGTTATTTGCCAAAAGTTAGTATTAAAAACACTAGATAAGACGTGGCCCTTTCTTTTACATACTTCTTGGTAGAGAGGCAGATTTTGTACTTTACAATAAAAATCATCTTTTTATAAGAGTATATACAAAATGCTCTACAAAAACAAGAAGAAAATGATTAGTTCTGTTTATAGATTCAGAGAAGGCTCCACAAAGTTGGTTGCATTTGAGGTGATTCTACAAGGAAGGACAGGAGATTTCTTGGTAGAGAAGAGGCAAAAACAATCAAGGCACAAGGAACAGCATGTTCCAAGTTATGGGCATCACATCTGGCTTCCAGAAACTCCCTTGATGACCTCTGTCTCCTAGTATTCATGCCTTTGTGTAAGTTCCCTCTCACACTGAAAAAAGCTGACCTGTATGACTTATAAAATATTGCTGAAATAATTGTGATTTCCAAGGCTAGGCCATAACAAACATTGGGCTTTGGCCTTCCTCCCTCTTGGACTTTAGACTCTGTAGGAAGCCAGCTACCATGCTGTGATGGTCCTCAAGCAGTCCATGAAGAAGAACTGAGGTTTCCTGACAACCACTGGGCTATGTGAAAAAGCCTTCCAGAAATAGATTCCCCAGTCCAGCCGAGTATTCAGATAACTACAGCTCTACCTCCCATCTTTCTTGCAGCCTGATGAGACCTTAAGCCAGAACCACACAGCTGACCATTTCTGAATATCCATGCAATAAATGCGTAATGTTATAAGCCACTATGTTTTCGGTTGATCTGTTACGCAGCAATAAATAGCTAATATAGGTGGCATCTAAGTTTATGTCATGCTTTAACATAAGGGGGATAAAAAGGAATGGGGTCTAAAGGGAAAGAGGAAGAAGATCATATTGGAAAAGTTTTGTAGTTGGAATGAATCACAATAACTATATTTTTAAAAAGCCATTGCTAAATTTGCCAATTAAGTGATACAATCATACTTACGAGTTAGAAAGTAAATGCCTAGACATGAGAGCATAATCTGAAGAAAGGTCCTGGCAAATATGGAATTAGGAATAAATTATAATGAAGTTTTTTTTCTCTTGGATTCTTTGTGCCCATCTTAAGGTCAATCTTAAAAGTTGCAAGGAAATTTATAGATTCCCACCTCCTCTTCTCTATAGGACTCTCATCCACAGCCTGCTTGAGTGATCACTTTCTCGCCTCTGTTTCAGTAGCTCCAGGGATGGGATTTCACCACCAGTTGAGTCAATCACCAACATGTTAATTTCAAGAGCTATATTACTCCTTATAATTATAATAGACTACCAGACTGGATTTTAGGCTTGTCTTTTCCACTAAAGAATGGGTGACTCTGGGACTAGAATTTGTAAGATCAGTGTAGACTAGGACGGGATTTACAATGCTGGTGCCAGCTACTCATCTTCTTATTCTTTTGAGACAAGCATCATCTTCATCTTTATTATATCTGTAATAATGTAATTATTCTGAGCTCAATCTCAAGAGAAACTTATTAGCTCTAGGCTGGGGTCTGAGAAACAGAGTAATTGAGACTATTTTTACCACCATTTCTCAACCTGGCTTTACAAAATTGAGCACTAGATGGCCAGGTGTGATGGCTCATGTCTCTAATCCCAGCACCTTGGGAGGCTGAGGTGGGTAGATCACCTAAGGTCAGTAGTTTGAGACCAGCCTGGCCAACATGGTGAAAACTGATGTCTACTAAAAATACAAAAATTAGCCGGGCATGAAAATTAGCCGGGCATGGTGGTGGGCACTTGTAATCCCAGCTTCTCGAGTGGCTGAGGCACAAGAATCACTTGAACTTGGGAGGCAGAGGTTGCAGTCAGCCAAGATTGCACCACTGCACTCTATCTTGGGTGACAGAGTGAGACTCTATCTCAAAAAAAAAAAAAAAAAAAAAAAAAAAAAAAAAAAAAAAAACAGCACTATAATAATCTAAACTCATCTCAGTCTTCCTCTACTTAACATTTTTTTTTTTTTTTGCAGCTTTTAAAAAGATTTGAGAGAGCACTGAATTGAAAGGAGAGGTTCAGTATTGATTTGTAGTTTTCTGAATACTCCAGAGAATTTATACTGTGCCGGATCCCATGCCATTCCACCTTGATAGCCCTCAAGTGGCCATCAATGGAGGAGGTTGAAAGGGTGCAGTCCCAGGATGTCTATCATGAAGATGAGGTCATGGCTAATCAAGACTTGGCTTAGACCAAGCCCTGGTAGAGGAAGCAGAAGAAGCAATCCAGCTTATATCAATGCCTTGCCTCTCCAGCCTAGGGTTACAACACTTGGCAACCATGAGAGCCTGTTAAGTAATTTGGAGGTCCATACAGTTGCTTAATCAGTGGGTTCAATCATCTGGGTTTTAATAACTTTTAATCATTCAGTGTATTATATGATCCCTGTAGCTCCTGCCAAGACAATTTCATGAGAGAAGAAACACTAATGGAACCAAGACTAGAAGGTCACCTTGTACCCTGTTTTACAAAGGACCTTAAGCTTTAGTGTCGCATTTACATTGGTATTATGCTAAACTTGGTCATGCATCTAATCATTAAAACTTTATTTCAGAATATGAAACATGAGGCTCTTTAAGCTTCAAAAGTACAGTAGAAAATGGGCTTTAAAGTCAGACTGACCTACCTTCAAATCATGGATTTGTTGGACCATCTAGATTAAATGTGGCAAGGAATACAGTGAACTGACAACTCCCAGCTGCAAGGCCTTCAGAACACACCTCAACTTCTGACCTCCCCCAGTGATGCTGGATACTGGAGCATGACTATTCTGCCCAGTTTCAGGCACTTCTAATGGGCATTTTTTTCCTCTGGAGATCCCTGTTGTATTGGTCAACACTTCCTCAGATGTGCATCATGTTTCTGTGACTCTTCTTGCCAAATCCTCTTTCCTCATCTCTTTGTCCTTATATGCATCAGATTCACGTTGCAGTTTGAAGGATTTTGTGCTTAATTCTGGTTCCTTCTTGCTTTATCTTTCAAAAGCATCACTTCTGCAAACAATAAACCATGTGCACTCCTGACTCTGTCTGGGTGTCTGCTTCCCAAAAGATCCAACTGACCACAGTAAGTTACTTATACTTGGAGAGTCAATTTCTTCCTCTTTCAAATTGCATTGCTACCATATATATCATTCAAATTAGAAGAGGTTAAAGGAGGTAAAATGCCTAAAGTGTCCTGGCTCACAGTAGATCACCATCAAGTTTTTTTGGGTTTCTTTCCTGCACTCAGCTCACTAGTGGGATCTTTTTTCTGGTTTTTGTTTTTTAACCACTTATATTAAAATAAGAAATATTCTTCACTTTCGTTCACCAACTATCATATTCCTAGAAGAGCATTTGCCAACATACAGAGTATGGGATGCTGGAAACACACGATTACAGAAGAGTCTGTAAGCATTTTGAAGGTGGTGTTTGGGTTTTTCAAGTGCTATGATGAATGTAAATGCAGAGCATCTGAGGGGCACAGAACAGCGGCATCTATCCTGCCATGTCAATAAAAACTACCCGGGATGAAAACACTTGGTTTGAATCTGGAAGAATGAGTATCAGTTCACCAATCAAAATAATAGGTTTCACCAGAAACAGGAGCACCCTTTGGCAATCCTCAAGGACACCAGAGAACAAGGTGGGCCAGAGAGAGCCAAGATTGCCCACAGATGTTTTAGGGCAAATTGTGGAGAAGAGAAACAGTGTTCCAGCTGAGCAGTCCTAAGAGAGGTTCATGCCTGCAGTTATCTGCTTCATTTCACAGAAGAAAGCTGAGTGGGACCCGGGGCGGGGGGCAAAACACTTGGCCCCAGTTCACGGAGTAGTAAAGTCACTGAGCCGCCATGAGACACAGTGCAGGTGTTTGATACTCCTTTACCTGCAAGTACATGGACCCCTCTTCCCTAACAAGGGGGTTACGGATGTGATTCAGACACACCACAAATGGGTCCTAATTAGCTGATCCCACACGGCAACAGGGAGATAAGTGCAGTAAATAACCTCAAAAACAAGGCTTAAAGCTTTTTCTGGGGAGAGAGTCCCTATGCTCAATAGTTCAGGAAATTGGAGCTGCTTTAAAACACACTTCTGGAGCAACAGAAGCCAATGTACACATCCACAACTTTCAGTTCCCCCGAATCACTTATGCTTAAGTGATGTTAAGGGTCTGACAGAGCCACAAAACCAAGAACAATCTTGAGCCTCAGAATGGAAGCTGGGCCTCATGCCTTAATCTATGCCATTGTGTCTGACCCTAGTTGCAGGCCCAGGTCTGATTCTCATTGCTCTTGTGGATTTAAGTAAAATCCTTCACATAATGTAAATTAGGGTTTGTGTCAGTGCTATTTTAATATAAGAAAAAGAAACAAAACACCCGAATCCCTAGAATCCAGGCCACTGATCTAGTGGACACAAGGCTGCCTCAATAGTAATGGTATTTTCCCGAAGAATGAGGGTGACACTAGTGTTGGCATGAGGGGTGAAGTTCAGCCCCATTAAAAGAGCCAGATGGGTTTGGGCTGCTTCCAACCCCTGATGGTGTTCACTGGTGCAAGGAAGTTAATGCAAACCATATAAGATCAAAGGATACAAGAGGCTGCAGGCCGGGCATGGTGGCTCATGCCTGTAATCCCAGCACTTTTGGAGGCCTGAGGCAGGCAGATCACCTGAGGTCAGCAGTTTGAGACCAGCCTGGCCAACATGGTGAATCTCCATCCCTACTAAAAATATAAAAATTAGCTGAGTGTGGTGGCATATACCCACAGTCCCAGCTACTTGGGAGGCTGAGGCAAGAGGATCTTGAACCTGGGAGGTGGAGGTTGCAGTATGCCCAGATCGCACCACTACACTCCAGCTTAGCTGACAGAGCAAGACTCTTCCCACCAAAAAAGGAGGCTACAGTGACAAACTGTGGAACCACTGCTGGATTAAAAGCAGGTACTGGATTACTGGATGCTATTTATCTAGAAAGAAACAATATCTCATGCTGGGTAAAAACACAGAGAGCAATCTAGCTTCACTCCCTTTGTTTCTAGATGGGGAAATGCATGCAGAATCAGAGTCTAAACTTTATAGTTTCCAGACCATCAGTCTTATTTGCTTCCCCTACCTAGAAGACAATGAAAGGCTTCTGCTTCCAAGTTTTTCTTTCCATTTGGGTGGCAAAAATGGGATACAGTACCTGAAAAAAAGACTGCCCAGGGAACAGAAGGAAAAAATGGCATTGGCAGCAATAAAAATGTTGCAAAGCACATTTTAGGTTTTGCAGATCATCTTCTTCGCGCATACGATGACAGGTATTTTACCCATGTGGCTCTATGTAAATGTAGATCTGTCAGTTGCTGATGCTAGGGGGTTTAGAATTGACAAGCGAGCCTCTTATCAACAAAAGGAGCATCGCCCCTTATATGTGATGCTGAAACTACAGAAAGAAGCACTGAACACAGGTGATGTGAGTAGAGAGAAAAAAAGATTTTCAAAGTGGAAAAGGCTCTTAGGAGATCACCTAGTTCAGTATGTTCCAAAGAATATTCCAGGGGATGGTGATTTGCTACTACAGAGGGAAACTTTAGTTTAATCCAAATTAAACAAGTTTCTTTACTGCACGACTTCTCAGGGTCTTTACTATAGTATGTATTGAAGATTTCCACAAAAAAGAATGTAAGATGCAAAGTTTCCCAGACTTGCATGTCCACTGAAACCCTTTTCATTTTGAGGGCAATCTCATGGGCCTAATGATTCTTGAAATATAAACTTTAAATGTTGATTTTCTCCAAAATCAGATGAAAACACAAAACAGTGTGCACGTGTATGTTCACTGCAGCACTATTTACAACAGCAAACACATGGAATCAACCCAAATGCCCATCAATGATAGACTGGATAAAGAAAAAGTGGTACACATATACCATGGAATACTATGCAGCCATAAAAAGGAATGAGATCATGTTCTTTGCAGGAACATGGATGGAGCCAGACGCCGTTATCCTCAGCAAAGTAAGGAAGGAACAGAAAACCAAACACTGCATGTTCTCACTCATAAGTGGAAGCTGAACTATGAGAACACATGGACATAGGGAGGGAACAACACACACTGGGGCCTGTGTGGGGGAGAGGGGCAGGGAGAGGGAGAGCACCAGGAAGAATAGCCAATTGATGCTGGTCTTAATACCTAGGTGATGGAATGGTCTGTGCAGCAAACCACTGTGGAACACTTTTACGGGTGTAACAAACCCACACATCCTGCTCATGTATCCGTGAACTTAAAAGCTGAAGAAAAAAAAACCAAAAAGGTCTGAAAGAAACAGTTACTTTTCCCAGATCACAAAACTCAGTAACAGAACCAGGACTCGAACTCAGACCTCCAGGCTATAACCAAAGAACCAAATCCTGTTCTTGCTGCTATATCCCTAATACCGTTTCTCTATCAATAGGTTATCAATAAGTAGTAAAGCAGTGACTAGTAAATAATTGGCAAGTGCTTTATCTACATTATCTTATATAAACTCAGTTAAAATCCCAAGGAAATACTTTATTTAGAAAGAATAGATATTTGTTACCCATTTTATAGATAAGGAAATGGAATCTTAACACAAATAGCCATTTGACCTTAGTCAAGTGGTAGTGCCAGAAAAGAGAGAATGGGACCGGGCACGGCAGCTCACGCCTGTAATCCCAGCACTTTGGGAGGCCCAGGCAAGCAGATCACGAGGTCAGGAGACCGAGTCAAGCCTGGCCAATATGGTGAAACCCTGTCTCTACTAAAAATACAAAAATTAGCTGGGCATGGGGGAGGCTGAGGCAGAAGAATCACTCGAACCCGGGAGGCAGAGGTTGCAGTGAGCCAAGATCGTGCCACTGCACTCCAGCCTGGGCGACAGAGCAAAACTCAGTCTCAAAAAAAAGAAAGAAAAGAAAAGACAAAAGAGTGAATGATACAGAAGACACTTTTTACTACAGATATAAATGACTACCCCCAGTAATTGCTGAAAAAGGCACTACAGAGATAAAGGGAGGAAAATAAAGTAACATGGCTTCCTTGTGGCTATGGCAAAGATTCCTCCATTAAACTTGAGCTGAAGACAGACCCTGACATTCACACCCAGACCCACTAGCTTCATAACTCAGCCCATGAGCAACACAGTTTGTGCACAGACTAGAAAAGCTATTCAGGTCTTGCAGGATAACCTCATTCTGAGCCTCTCTGATTAAACCCTGAGAGGTCGCATCCTGGCCACATGGAAGGCACTAGCCTAGCCCAGCTCAGCCCTACCACGCTTCCATTGACTCTTGAAAGTTGTTCAAGTCTCTTCTGCCATCACAGAAATCTCATGTCTTGGGACTTCAAATTGTTCACCATCCTTGCCCTTAATTCTGTGTTCTAGTCTCTACTGTTTTTTTTCTTATTGAAACAGGGTCTCACTTTGTTGCCCACGCTGGAGTGCAGTGGCACGATCTCGGCTCACTGAAGCCTTGACCTCCTGGGCTCAAGCAGTTCTCCCACCTCAGCCTTCCAAGTAGTTGGAACTGTAGGTGCCTGCCATCATGTTCAGCTAATTTTTTTATTTTTATACAGATGGGGGTTTTGCCATGTTGCCCAGGCTGGTCTCAAACTCCTGAGCTCAAGCCATCCACCCATCTTAGCCTCCCGAAGTGCTGGGATTGCAGGAATGAACCACGGTACTCAGCCTGTGCTCTAGTCTCACCATGGAAAATCTTCAGAATTTAAATCCAGAAGACCTGGAACCGGAACCAGGCTCTGGGCTTTACATGCTCTGTGACCTGGGAGAGATCACGTGAGGGTTAAGAGAATCATTACTATCATCTTCACTTAAGTGCTTACTGTTGGCTTTTCCTACCATTATCAGTTTCAAGTTTCACAATAAACTACTAGGGCAGCTATTACTCTTCACTTTTTTTGTTTTTTTGAGACTAAGTCTCACTCTGTCCACTAGGCTACAGTGCAGTGGCACGATCTCACCTCACTGCAAACTCTGCCTCCCGGGTTCAAGCAATTCTCCTGCCTCAGCCACCGAAGTAGCTGGGATTACAGGCACATGCTACTGCGTCCAGCTAATTTTTGTATTTTTAGTAGAGACAGGGCTTCATCATTTGGGCCAAGCTGGTTTCAAACTCCTTACCTTAAGTGATCCACCCACCTCGACCTTCCAAAGTGCTAGGATTATAGGCGTGAGCGTCCATGCCCAGCCATTGTCCACATTTTATAAATCAGGCAATATGGCACAGGTTTTAAATGTCTGACCTTTGGCAGACAGCAGAGACAGACTTTGAACATAAGCAGCCCGACCTCAGGGCCCACTGCTTAACCACTGATAACACTGCTGAGGCGCCAGGCATTGTTAGTGTGGGCAGGTGTAAATGAATTCTCCTCTGTTGTCACCAGCCTATGAAGTAGGTATTCTCATCCCCATTATAAGAAGACAGTCTCAAAGAGATTTGAGGTTTAAAAACATGCTAAACGTCATGCCGCAAATGGGTGGTGGAGGTGGAATTGGCCATAAGAGCTGGATGTCCATAAAACCCAAGCTCTGACTCTGATTCTGAGGCTTCCAAGTCACAGTTTCCTTGTTTGCAGATGAAGGTAATAATAATGCCTCCTTCTCAACGACTGCAGTGAAGATCAAAGAAAATCATGGTATGTGAAAGATCTCATCAACTGTTTGCCCCAATGTGGCAACCTAGTCTCATCTTTACGCAAATCAAAATGAGGAGTCTCTCTGGCTGAGTGCCGTCTGCTGACTCTGGGTTCATGTGTTGGCTGGATGTTTAGAGTCACTCACCTAATTTTTTAGGGCCTTGTAAAATGTATGAGGTAATTTGTCTTTGTTAGTGAAAAGATTCAGCAATGAATCCACCCTGCAGCAATAATTAGCCCCAGGCCTGTCTGTCCCTAAGGGGATCCTTCCTATCTTAGCAAAATACAGGCAACCTGATGCTCAGGGGCATGTCATTTTACAGACTCTAGCTGATCTAACACAAAACGCGTAGAATCAACAGATCCTTATTCCTGCCACCTCAAAGAAACTCCAGTTCTCCCCAAAGCAAAACAAAGGAATCATTTTTTTGCCAGCATTAAGGTTGATTAAATAACACAAATTCCAACTCATAACTATGAAGAATTGCTGGATTCTTGATTTGTATGTCTACAGTTGCTTCTTTGGGTTAAAGGAACAAAGAGGTACCCTTAGGAAGCGGAAGACACTTGTTATGCTTGGTATGGTTTCAGGAACATGCTTCTACTTGATTTCCAAAAGACTTTCTGAATACAAAGGAGAGGGGTTGTCGGTTCACCTCAAAATGACAGAAGGATTTGCTCAAAAGAGAGCTTGCAAACTTATTGGAGAGTGAGTCTTGCTCTATCACCCAGGATGGAGGACAGTACTGCGACCTCGTCTCAAGTACAGTACTACAACCTCCTCCTCCCAGGTTTAAGCAATTCTCCTGCCTCAGACTCCCGGGTAGCTGGGATTATAGATATGTACCGCCACGCCCGGCTAATTTTTGCACTTTTTAGTACAGAAGGGGTTTTATCTTGTTGGCCAGGCTGCTCTTGAACCCCTGAGCTCAAGTGAGCTGCCTTGTATGTGAATTCTATGACCCAGGCCCCCAAATACCTTGAAACGCCCTCCTTTACCCTTATGAAATGCTCCTCTGAGACCATAATAAATTCTCTAGTCTACTGGAGGGTAAGAGAACAGGTGGAGACGAATGAAGGTGACCCAGAGAATGCCAGCATCCACTGCCAGAAACTTGGACCATTTACCCAAGTTGATCTAACATATTATGACCGCCCTATGTGGGGCCCCAGGTAAGCCAAGAGAGGAACCACCCCGGCCCAGCCCAAGCTTCAGAATCATCAGCAAATACATAGTTGTGGTTTTCAATCACAAAATTTTCGGATAGTTTGTTAGGACATTTTTCTTGGTGTTTTGGAAAAGTCATATGTGTATAGGAAGTCACAGTTACCTTTGTGTTTGGGAAGGCAGATTATTATCATGGGAAAATCCTCTTTCTCCCACTCTCTTTATCTAAGTCACTCCTATTCACTTACTTTTCAGGTCACAGATTAGACAACCTTCCCCTGGGAATTATTCTGTGACTTCCGCCATTATACTACATTTCACGCACCCATGCTTCTAACGCCTGCTTTTCCCAGCAGACCGAAGCCCTGAGAAGGACAGGACAGAGCCTGCCTCGGTCACTGTCATACTCCCAGCATCTACTTTAGCACACACCATCTGTGGAAAGAATTTTCTACTTCTGTGTTAGTATCTCATCAGTCCTTCACGTGTTTACCGATCCCTTCACCAGGCTACCCATTTCACTACAGGATCATGATGTGTGTGACAATGTTTCTCCTTAAACGATATACGCTCTGCCTCTGTGTCTATCTTCTGTTCATAGGTCTACATCTGATCACCTAGAGCCCTTCAAACCTTCCCCGAGTATGTGCGTATTTGAATACAGGTGCGATGCTCTCTGCAAGTCATCTCTTCTTCAGCCTACAGTATAAAAAACAGCTGAGGGCCCTGGGAACATCTGGCCTGGGGTAGTATTTGACCATCCAGAGCCTTCTCCTGACAATTTTTCAGTCACTCAAAACACCTTCGAAGTTTAGCAACAAAAGCTTAGTACCACCAAGAGTGGTCTGACCAAGGTAGAGTAGAGAAAAATTGTTACATTCATGGCTTTGGATCTTTTTTCTTTTGCTAATGTCACTTTAAGCTCATGTTGATTTACCAGATAGCTTTGTTTTGCTGATGATACAGGCCTTGCAGCCAGCAGTCACCCGGGTGAAAGACTCCTGGGTCAGCACTCATTCACATCTCACCTCGACCTGAGAACAGGCACTTCGTTTTACTTATTAACATTTTAACATTTTAGGGAACAAGCATAGCATGTTTCATCTACTCTTGTTCTATTTTATTTTTCTTCTGAGACAAGAGCCTCACCCTGTTGCCCAGGCTAGAGTGCAGTGACAGGGTCTTGTCTCACTGTAGCCTCAACCTCCTGGGCCCAAGTGATTATTTCGCCTCAGCTTCCACCTCCTAAATAACTGGGACTACAGGCATCTACCACTACGCTCATTTTTTAATTTTTGTAGAGACAGGGTCTCCCTATGTTGCCCAGGCTAGTCTCAAACTCCTGGCCTGAAGCGATCCACTTGCCTCGGCTTCCTAAAGTGTTGGGATTACAAGCTGTGAGGCCTTAGCCTTGTTTTAGAATGTATATGGTAACTGAACTTTCTCAGTGCTGTTGTGATTACAAAAGACCGTATTATGCAATGCTCATGGGAAGGTTTGAAGGGCTCTTAGTGATCAGATAGACCTATGAACAGAAGATAGACACAGAGGCAGAGCGTATATCGTTTAAGGAGAAACATTGTCACACACATCATGATCCCGTAGCGAAACGGGTAGCCTGGTGAAGGGATCGGTAAACACGTGAAGGACTGATGAGATATTAACACATAAGCATAAAATTCTTTCCACGGATGGTGTGTGCTAAAATAGATGCTGGGAGTATGACAGTGACCGAGGCAGGCTCTGTCCTGTCCTTCCCAGGGCTTCGGTCTGCTGGGAAAAGCAGGCGTTAGAAGCATGGGTGTGTGAAATGTAGTATAACGGCGGAAGTCAGAGAATAATTCCCAGGGGAAGAATCTACACTAGGCCAGAATTCCATCTTATATTTCACTTAACCAGAACTTGCTTTTGGTAGAAAAGCTTCTATTTAGCAATTGGTAAAATTATTTACTTCAATACTGATCTGTTTGGAAAAGAAAAAGAAAAAGGCCAGGCACAGTGGTTCATGCCTGTAATTCCAACAGTTCGGGAGGGCGAGGCAGGCGCATCACTTGAGTCCAGGAGTTTGAGACCAGCCTGGACAACATGGTGAGATCCCGTCTCTACAAAAAAAAAAAAAAAAAGAAAAAGAAAAAAAATTAGCAGGGCATGGTGGTGTGTGCCTGTGGTCCCAGCTATGTGGGGGTTGAGGCAGGAGGATCGCTTTATCTCCCGACCTCCCAGCTATGTGGAGGTCGAGGCTGCAGTGAGCAAGAATTGTCCCACTGCACTCCAGCTTAGGCAACAGAGCAACACCATGTAAAAAAAAAAAAAAAAAAAAATTACAAGTAACACTGAATTTCATTTCCAGTGAATTTTATCTTGTTCCAGCGCTGCAGGGGAAGTCAGGGCTGTAACAAGAAGGGATGATGTAGAACTAGACAAATTTGGGATTGCATCTCTTTTCTGCCACCCGGTAAATCAATCATCTAGAGTATTAAGGGGGCGGGGTCAAGGATAAAATTACTTTCTCATGTTAAAGTACACATCTATGTGGATAGATATGATCTTTTAGTGTGTGCATCGGTGGCCACCGTGCTGAGTATACTGAAGCATGCATGCAATTCGTCCTACTTCTTTGTTTTTTCCCTGCGGCGGCTTAAGTATAAAAGAGGTGCTAAAGAGATGGCAACTCCCTCTCAGCCTTGGAGTTGGTGGCTCTGTGGCCTTGTCTCAGCTTGGAAGTCTTGTGTCGGGCGGTGTGTGTCTCCACAGAGTAGTCACACCTACGCGGAAAGTAACAGGGCGCTCTTCGTGAGTAGCCACACGTGTGGGTTGGGGAGCGGAGACGCGAGGCTCTGCAAAGCAAGCCTCGTTGCCAGCCCAGCTCAGCGCCCAGCCGCGAAGCTGTGGTGCCCTCTGGTGTTCCCAGAACATAATGCATGGCTTCACAAGGCGGTTGGGACCGCTTGGAGCATCTCTGAGCCGACGCTGCCATCTCCTGGTGAGAGTCGCATTCAGCACATCTCCAGAACGTTCAACGTTCTAGGCTAGGAGCCACAAGGGCCGGGCCACTTTCGCCCGAATTCCCAGGGCCCACTTTTGGAAGGCATAAAAACACACAGGAAAGACAAGTTGGCTGCCAGCAGAGGCCCTGATGACTTCAAAACATCCTCCCGGCCCTCCATCCCCTACACAAATCTTTACTACCGCACTTTTATGTGTGTGTTTGCGGAGGGAGTGGTTGGGTTTTTTGTTGTTGTCTTGTTCTGTCACCCAGACTGGAGTGCAGTGGCACGATCACGGCTCACTGCAGCCTGGACCTCCCTGGGCTCAAGTGATTCTGACGCCCCAGCCTGTTGAGTAGCGGGGACCACAAGTGCACACCACCACGCCCAACTAATTTTAAAAATACACATTTTGCAGAGATGGTGGGGGTGAGGTTCTCACTGTGTTGCCCAGGCTGGTCTCAAACTCCTGGCCTCAAGGGATTCTCCTGCATCAGCTTCCAAAAGTGCTGGGATTACAGGCGTGAGCCACGGTGCGCACCCTGCTGCACTTCACAAACCACCCTGTGCTGCTTGTTTTCTTTCTCGTCTTTGAGGCCCCTGCATGATTCTGAAGCAAATTATGGGAAGATGTTGTTGTCAGTGGTAGGAGTTAAGCAACTTTACCAGAAAGTAATTTTTCCATGTTATTTATGCATGTAAACAAATACATATTCTAAAGCAATATATACTGTTATATTTACTGTTTAACCTCATAGAAACCTTGCAAAATAGAAGCCACTTAAAGCCACACACCCAAACCTCTATCAAAACCTTTTCACTTGACTTTGTGTGTACTTATAGAACAAATTAAACACATAAATACTAAAACAAAAAGCAATTCATAATCCTCTCCTTTTGGGTTTTTTAAAAAAATTATTTAAAGTCTTCACATGTATTAACTTAAAGAGAATGGCATGAAACGAAGAAAAAGTCTATCTCCTCATCCTGTCTTCCCAAGGGAAACCAGTGTTAATCATTCCTCAAACATCTTCCTAGGTTAAAATGAAGACACCTGCCATGTATACATAGACAGTATGAACCTCAGTCCACACAGGTGTGAAAAAAGCTACATTCTTTGTATCAGTCCGTTCTCCCCTTGTTATAGGGAACTACCTGAGACGGGGTAACCTATGAAGAAAAGAGGTTTCATTGACTCACAGTTCCGCAGGCTTAACTGGAAGCACGGCTGGGAGGCTTCAGGAAACTTAAAATCATGTCGCAAGAGGAAGCAAGCACCCTCTTACCGCGGCGGCGAAGGAGAGTGAGTGAGAAGAGGGAGGTGCCACACACGTTTAAAAGATTAGATCGCCTGAAAACTCAGTATCGCGAGAACAGCAAGCGGGACGCTCACGCGCAAGATCCAATCACCTCCCACCAGGCCCCTCCTCCAATTCGACATTGGAGATTTGGGCAGGAACACAAATCCAAACCGTTTCAGCTTTAATTTTTATAACAATGTATTTTGGGGCGCCCACATCTTGACAGGTGGGTGGTAATTATATGCCCCAACTGTTACCGGAGAGGGGCCCTGAGCCAGATCCCAAAAGAGGGTTCTTGGGTCTCCCGCGTGAAAGAATTAGAGGTGAATCCATAAAACGAAAGCAAGTTTATTAGGAAAGTAAAGAAATAAAGAACGGCTACTCTATAGGCAGAGCAGCGGCCTGAGCCTCTCAGCTGCTCAGACTTAGTGTTAACTTCTTGGTTACATGCTAAACAAGGGGTGAATTATTTGTGAGTTTTTTGGGTAAGGTGTAGGCAGTTCCCAGAACTGAGGGTTCCTCCCCTTTTTAGTCCATATAGGGTAACTCCCTGACATTGCTGTAGCATTTGTAAACTGTGATGGCATTGGTGGGAGTGTGTTTTAGTATGACAATGCACTATAATTTAACGTATAATGAGCAGTGAGGACGACCAGAGGTCACTTTCGATGTCATCTTGGTTGTGGTGGGTTTTGGCCAGCTTCTTTACTGCAAGCTGTTTTATCAGTAAGGTGTTTGTGACCTTTGACCTCCTATCTCATCCTGTGACTTACAATGCCTAACCTCCTGGAAATACAGCCCAGCAAAGTCTCAGCCTTATTTTACCCAGCCCCTATCCAAGATGGAGTCGCTCTGGTTCAAACGCCTCTGACATAACCTCTAAGGGTGATGTTAGGAGTTACAGTGTGGGGCTTCACTGACGGTCGTTTGGATCTTGGTCATCTATTCTGCCAGGTGATTTTTGAGAGATTTGTGAATTCTGGACCTTTAAGAGGTCCTTGAATATTTCCACGGTGTGCGCAGGATGGGGGGGGCGGGGGTGCGTTCTTTGACAATCCCATGTTTGTGTAAATATGTCACTGCGCAGGTCTCTTTCTGTCTTGCGACTTCTTTGAAAACACTGCATACACCTGGGACTCCTCCTCCAAGTCTGGGGTCACAGACCACCTGGCTTCTCTCCTCCCTCACTCCCTTCCCAACCCAGAGGAAGCTCTTTCTCATCTGCGAGGAAGCATCTCTTTTTTCTACTCCACTTTTGACAAAGCAGCCCTATTTTCATCCATACCCCAGAATCTTATTTACTCTGTGGCTTAAGGTTTGGGCAAAAATATAGAAGAATTAGAACGATCTCATTTCTTATTTGCTTTGTTTCTCGTCTGAGGCCATAATGAGAGGAACAATTACTTGTCTCCAAGAAACAGACATCAGAAAAACGTCCTGGTTTTTTTCACAGAAATTAAGTATATCAAAGTATTTTCCTGCTCTATTTTCCCATTATCTTTGTGGTTATGATAGTGGCCTGAATGTGGAGCATACTGATTTCAAACTCTAATTACAAGAGTTGTTTCTGGTTTGGGGCAACTTTAATAAAATGTGCTATGAACATTTACATATACTTAAAAAAAAAAAAAAAAAAAAAAAAAACAGAGTCTTGCTCTGTCGCCCAGGCTGGAGTGCAGTGGTGCGATCCCGGCTCACTGCAACCTCCGTCTCTCGGATTCACGCCATTCCCAGCCTCAGCCTCCCGATTAGCTGGGACTACAGGTGCCCGCCAACACGCCCGGCTGATTTTTTGTATTTTTGGTAGAGACGGAGTTTCATCGTGTTAGCCAGGATGGTCTCAATCTCCCGACTTCGTGATCGTGCGCCTCAGCCTCCCAAAGTGCTGGGATTACAGGCTTGAGCCACCATGCCCGGCCTTACGTATAATTTTTAATGAAGGGATGTATTTTCATTTTTCTTGGGTAAATACCCGTGAGGGGAATTTCTGAATCATATAGTAAATGTGTGTTTAAATTTAGAAGAAACTACCAGTTTTTCCAAGTGTTTGCACCACTTTGTGCTTCTACCAGCAATGTTTGAGTGTTCCAGTTATTTTACATCCTCCCCGCAATGTGTATTAATATTTTTACACATTAGAGAGCCTGTAGTAGTATCTCTTCGTGTCTTTTAACATTTTTTATTATAATAATATCTATTTGCTTATAAAAGAAATATGGACTTAGTGTATTTCAAAAACACAGAGAAGTAGAAAAAAGTAACAAAGCAGCAATTGTCATTATTTCATAACTATAGCACTTTGGGAGACTGAGACAGGCAGATCACCTGAGGTCAGGAGTTTGAGACCAGCTTGCCCAACATGGCGAAGCCCCATCTCTACTAAAGATACAAAAAATTAGCCAGGCGTGGTGGCAGGTGCCTGTTATCCCAGCTACTTGGGAGGCTGAGGCAGGAGAATCATTTGAACCCGGGAGGCAGAGGTTACAGCGAGCTGAGATGACACCATCACACTCCAGCCTGGGTGACAACAGTGAAACTCCATCTGGAAAAAAAAAGAATTAGTTTATTTCCTTTTTGTTATTTCGCTGTTATTTTTACATATTTATAATTCTGCATAAGCAATCTTGATTCTTGCTGTTTATATTTTAAAGAATCCTCATTTTTGAAATTTATTCTTTCAAGAGTTTTTTATACATTATAGATGTTAAATCTTTATCCATAATATATATAACATATTTTTGAACATTTGTGGTATTTCTTTCCATGCAAATTTTTTTATGTAGTCAAAGTTATCGCCTCTGGGTTTTGAGTCATAGCCAGAAAGCCTTTTCCTACATCAGAATACAGAGAATTCACCCGTGTTTCCATCTAGCACTTGTATGCTGTCACATTATTACATTAGATCCTTTATTCGCTTGTTCTTGTGGTGGATGGTGAGACATGGACCTAATTTTAACTTTTTCCAAATAACTATTTAGGTATAGAGCTATTCAGATTTTCTATTTCCTTCTGCATCAGTTTAAGGGATTTGCATATTTCAAGAAATTTGTCCATTTCATCTAAATGTTTTAATTTGCTCTCCAAAGATGTTTATCACACACATACACCCTATTATTATTTTAATGTCTATAAGACCTATAATGACACAATGTATAGGTCTGAATGACTGATGCTTACGTAATAGCATTAAGCAGAGGGCCTGCCACTAAGCACGTGAGTGATTACATTTTATTTTTAAATTCCGTAATCTTCAGATGCCTACAAGTGAATTGAACAAGACTACATTTGGCGACATGACTGTTGGGAATGTTAACACCATGTAGTGCTGTTAATGGAGGGAGATGATTTTTTAAAAGTCTTGGTCAGTTGGTTAGATGCTCCAAAGGTGTTCCCCTCTTACAGCAATTACTCAGTAACTTGTCATACTTATTATTCTATGAGATAATATGAAAATTAATAAGGTACATCCTCATCCCTTAGAATGTAAGCTCTCAGCCAGCATACAAAGGTGTGTAACATCAATGATCATACTTCATCTAGAAATGGTACAAGTAGTTTGATAATGAAACACAGAGGAAATAGAGGTTGCTCTCAGAGAGGTCAAGGAAGGCTATATGGTAAAGGGGCACTTAAAAATGAATAAATTCTGGTGTTTGAAGATAAAATACAATCAGAGTAAACACCATGCAGGGAGAAAAGTCATAGTCACGAAGAAATTTGCCTTGTGTGAGTTGAGGGTGGACAGGATGGGGTCCAGAGTGGTGGGAGGTAGTAGTGGGATGTATGTGATCTTTGACCTCTTATCTCATCCTGTGACTTAAAATGCCTAACCTCCTCGAAATACAGCCCAGCAAAGTCTCAGCCTTATTTTACCCAACCCCTATTCAAGATGGAGTTGCTCTGATTCAAACGCTTCTGACATAACCTCTAAGGGTGAGGTTAGGAGTTACAGTGTGGGGCTTCATTGAGGGTCATTTGGTTCTTGGCCATCTATTCTGCCAGGTAGGAAAGATAGGTTCACATAAGACCATTAGAGAGGGCCTTGCGTCCTGGAATAAAGTTTCTATATTTGACCCTGTAGTTCATGGGAAACCAGAGTAGTAAAGAGCTATAAGTGAATTCGTTCTGACTGCAATGTGATTGATAAATGGAAATGAACAAGACCAGAGGCAGGGTGAGAAAGTTCTCCCGTAGCCATGCAAGTGGCAACGCCAGTGTGAGCCAGGATAGTGGTGCTCCGGAAAAGACAAAGATGGACGTGAGAACACAGCCAATAGATATGAGGAAATAAGCACTAGGAATTTAACACCGTATTGTAAGTTCTATTTCAAAATTTCAAAAATACTTGTCTTTGCAATGCAAACTGAAAGAGCCACAATAAAAATATCACTTTTCTTTACAGCAGGACACCTGAGCAATGTCAGAATGAATGTGCTTCAGTGAACCATTCTAATGGCAACCCTAGTTTGGCAAAATGAACAAAGGACCGTGAAGGGGACAGAAAGCCAGTAATTCCTGGATCCTTTCATGGAAAAGGGCCTTTGGAATTTTAAAAGTGACATATCAGGCCAGGCACAGTGGTTCACGCCTGTAATCCCAGCACTTTGTGAGGCTGAGGTGGGCAGATCATCTGAGGTTGGGAGTTCAAGACCAGCCTGACCACCATGGGGAAACCCTGTCCCTACTAAAATAAATAAATAAACTACAAAAAATTAGCCATGCATGGTGGCACAATCCTGTAATTCCAGCTACTCCAGAGGTTGAGGCAGGAGAATTGCTTGAACCCGGGAGGCAGAGGTTGTGGTGAGCCGAGACTGTGCCATTGCACTCCAGCCTGGGCAACAAGACCAAAATTCTGTCTCAAATAAATAAATAAATAAATAAATAAATAAAGTGACATATCAGAGCTAAGGAGCCATCAATTTAATTTAAAATTTTGAAATAGATGACGTGGATTTGTTAGAGAAGTCTGGCCATGGTCTAGCTCGTGAATAGTTTTATAGCATGGAGGTCATTAGTACATTTTGTTAATTGTTTTTCAGCTTCATTTTGGTAGAAACCAACCATTCAAGGGCCCTCAGGCTTAAAGGGAATTAAAATAGGGTATAAGGTAAAGGTTATTACTCTGTAAAGTATAGCTTCCATTGACTCAAATGGAAAATATCATTCCCCTAAAGGCAGTCAGAGGACTCATATGATATAATAGAAGGTATACAGATTTTGGATCCCAGTGGGCTCATGTGTCTTCTTTGAGCTGTTTTTTGACCTTGAACAAAACATACTGTCTCTCAGAAATTAGGTTTCCTCACCCATCTATTAAAAAAGGGGGGAAAAGACTGGGCGTGGGGGCTCATGCCTGTAATCCCAGCACTTTAGGAGGCAGGATGATTACCTGAGGTCAAGAGTTTGAGACCAATCTGGCCAGCCTGGTGAAACCCCGTCTCTACTAAAAATACAAAAATTAGCCAGGTATGGTGGTGGGCACCTGTAATCCCAGCTACTCAGGAGGCTGAGCAGGAGAATCACTTGAACCCGGGAGGCGGAGGTGCAGTGAGCCAAGATCGCGCCACTACACTCCAGCCTGGGCAACAGGAACAAACCTCTGTATCAAAAAAAAAAAAAAAAAAAAAAAAAAGACAGGAGAAAATGGCAAACGACGCACACAATTCTTGGTAGAATTAAATAATGTGAAACAGTATCAGTCCAAGCCACATCATATAACTACTTCATGCATATAATTGTACCAAAAAAATGTATAAGTCCCTATAGTATCTGTGCAAGTCTCATTTTCAGTTCTTTTTTTCACTATGTGGTCGCCAGTCAGGCTTTTCTTTTTCTCAGATAGACAAATATCCTTTTTGCCTAATGCTGTTACTTCTATTTAGAATTACCCCATCTCCCATACACCCTCCTCCGTTAGTCTTTAGGTCTCAGATTAAAGGTCACTGTGTTCGGAGAATCTTACTGATTTCTCTAAACTAGACTAGACTAGACTCCTGTAATCTCACTGGTAGTGCCCTGCAGTTCTTCAAAACCCTTTTCATAAAGTCATCACATCATTCTTTATGTAATTATTTGTTGATTGTCTTTCTTCCCTGTTAGCTCCTTGAGGGCTAGAACAGAATCCTTCTTCATTGCAGTAGTTCCAGTATTGCCTACTACACTCACTGCTATGTTGCTGGTGGTTAAGTATTTGTTGAATGAAAGAATAAATGAATGAGTACAGTTTGGTAGCCAGGCCTCTTATTTATTTGAACAACTGAAACAGAAGACAAACCACATGGGAAGATGCTGAGCTGAGATTTTGCAGCTGACTGCTGAAGCTGACTCTGAAATGAGGATCAGCATTCTAAATGTTCATTAGGGACTGCTCTTGGGATCAACTCCCATGGAAGAGAAAGAAAGGGAAAAAAAGGAAGCAGGATTGAGCAGAGGGAGAAATTCCAACGAAAGCATTAGCCACCCTCATGGAGAGTTCTAAAGATGGGTTGACCCTTCCAAGCTGCCCCATGTTCAGCCACAAGGGTCAGGTCTTCATGACCAATGGGCTTTTTTACACTTATAAGTCAGTTGATTATTGCATGTGGCCTCCCCCAAGAAGAGGCATAACTTCAATGGAGTTGACTCTTGCTGAGGGGGATACTGAAGGGGACTGACACTGAGGGCAGCTTTCCAGCAGCAGCAGTACTTCATGCAGCTGCAGGATAAGCCCTCTGTTCCCAAAGTGGGATCCATGTGGTGCAGTGCAACATTCACCCTGATTGACAGCATTTCGGTACAGATGTTCTCTATCAGGTATCCTGAGGGGGCTTGACTTGGCACTGGGTTTGGTAGCAGGGACCTCAAGCTCTCTCTCCCACACTGGCTGCTGGTGACTTTAGCCAGAGGCCGTAAAAAGCACCCATTCATGAAATATATTTTCGTGGCTTCTATCTGGGTTACAACCCATGAAGAAGCACTAACAATGCAGAGATGGAAGGGAACCGAGTTCAGAATAAAGCGCAGCAATGGTTGTGAAGATCAATTGACTTGATTTTAAATGGAGTATTAGCTATGAGAACTACAGAAGGCTGCAAACTTCCCAGAGCCTCAACCCCCTCATGGGCAAGAGGATCACTCAAAGTGCTAGTAAGAGTCTGTAACACAGCAGGTACTTTCCATATATGAATTCCCTTTCTACACTCTCCCCACCCCAACACACACATGCACCTCAATCAGGCCTTTACCTTAACATCCCAACCATCCTCCACACCGGCTCTGGCACGCTAGATACCACCTGCTTTCCTTGGTGGATTTACCTCTGGTTACGGAGCTTGCCCTATCCAATGTGGCTGCTGATGCTACTGCTGGACAGCAGTATCTGTTAGCAAGTCCTCATTTGCCTCTCTGATTCCTTTATCCCATGATATATGCTCAGATATACAAAGATGATATTTAGTACCCAGGTATCTCTTTTTCATAGTAAATATTCTTAAATCCTTCAGACTCAGCTCTCATAATCCACACTTCAAAACCTCTATCATAGTAGCCCCTTCCTCCATCTAAATGGGCTTTATTTTGTTAATATTCAACTGAGTTTATTACAGCTTTATAAAATGTCCTGAGCAGGGACAAGTTGGCACAACCATCCTTGTTCTGCATACTAGAGATCTATCCATGTGTTTAAGGTGCAAAAACTGGTTTTTAACAGTTATTAAACATTCCTCTACAATGTAATCTAAACCCTCAAGATCTGTTTCACAGGAACCTCTGCTAAATTGTTTATACCCTAACCCTGGTAGTTCGGCATCATATAAATTATTCACACATATCCCATGAGAATGTTGACTCTGACTCTGACCTCTGTTTTCAGAGTTTCCATATACCAGTCCTCCTCTCTCCCTATGAACTATTTAACGCTGGGATTTCTGCTGCACACCTTGAAGTATGGAAAATAGTGACATTGATGCATGCCTTCATTGGTCCCAACTTTGTAGTGTGTTTTCAGTGTTTATTTCAGTAAACTCTTTTCTAAACTTAAAGTTATTTTTAAAACATTTTTATTATCATATATGAAACCCTAGCACTACTTGTCCTCAAAAGAAGGTAAACAAATGTATTAAGGTCTAGAAAAATATATTTGCTTGTCAAAGGCTTTATTTTAAAGGGGACATTAGAAGTTTAGAGATGTGTTTCTGGCATTTTAAGCCAAAATAAAATGTTTTTTAAAAAATGTATTTAAACAATTTTGGGAAATTTTTGAAAGGAGAATAACATTCTACCATGTGATTCAATGCTATTGAGCACCAGTGCCAAATAGATCACAAGTGAGAGTTGTCCCACACTTTGGGGAAACATCTAAGCCACTGATACAAAGTATTACATTGATGGATTATTTAGTATTCTTAGCTGGGATCCAGGGCGAACACATAGATATGCTTATCATTCCTGTCAAAGCACAGACTTCACAATCCCCTTAATGAGGAAGGGAGAGAAACTGACATCTTATTTTATCTTTCAACAACCTTATTAAAACTGGGATTATTTGACTTTCTAATTTACAAGTGATGTAATTGAAGATTAGAGAGCAAAATAATTTGTCCTGGGTCACATTTTTAATTGTGAGGAAGATTCCAGGTTTGAACCCAAAATTCCTGACTCCAAAGGGATTTTTATTTTTATTCCAACACAAAAAGTGGAAGAATTCAAGAACTCTTCCCTGTGACAGTTCAAGAATTCTCAAACCTGGGCATTAGAATCACCTGGCAGGCTTGTTAAATCCAAATTGCTGGGCTCTGCCCCGGTTTCTAATTCAATAGATCTGGGGTGAGACCCAATAATCTGCATTTCTAATAAGTTCCCAGGTGATGCTGATGCTGTTATTCCAGGGATCACATTTCCAGAAGCACTATCAGTCAATAGGTATACTTTTATGTCTGAATAAATGGTTTGCAACTCCAACTGCACATAACCAACTGAAAAATTTTAAAATAAATATACTCGGGTGTTATCCCAAACTGAGTGAATTATACCTTCTGAAGGGGATTCTGGGCACTTCAGAGCACTGCTATTGATTGCAGCATGTAGCGTGGTTTGAGAATCAGTGGGCCACAGCAAATACACAGGGGTTCCAAGGCTTACAGTTACTAACACAAGTGTATTAGTCCATTTTCACATTGCTATAAATACCTGAGACTGAATAATTTATAATGAAAAGAGGTTTAATTGACTCACCATTCTGCATGGCTGGGAAGGCCTCAGGAAACTTAAAATCATGGTGGGAGGTGAAGGGGGAAGCAAGGCACTTCTTACATGGCAGCAACAGGAGAAAGAGAGAAGAGAAAACTGCCCCTTGTAAACCATCAGATCTTGTGAGAACTCCCTCACTGTCACAGGAATAGCATGGGGGAACCGCCCCCATGATCCACCTCTCGCCACCAGGTTCCTGTCCTGACACATGGGGACTACAATTCGAGATGAGATTTGGGTGGGAACACAAAGCCAAACCATACCAGCAAGTGTGTTTCTGATGGTTGTTACCTTTGTTCTCTAGCCTTTCTTCAGATGAATAACTGAACTGTTGAGATTTTCCTCTGATTTGGTCTCCAGGCCTCTCTGGAGAGTGGCGATAAAGCTTGGCTCTCCTAGGGCTCCAGGAGAGGTGTTCACAGGTGTTTACAGCGTGTCTTTCAAATGATGCTTCTTTATCCCGATTGACAGCCTAATGCCTGAGTCTGATCCATAGCCAGCTGTCTCTCTCAAAGGAAATCTGGCAGACACGCTTTGTGGCTCTTGTCTGATCTGTGTCCAGTTTATTTCTGCCAAGATAGCTACTCTCTAGGAGAGCGTGTTGTAAGTGATAACACTCCTGGAGCCTGTGGACCTTGCATTTTGGTTTCCTATTCTCCTTATGTCTTACCTAGTAAGGTTTAGGTGTGCTGGTCAGGAGAGACAGAAGGAAAATGGGAAACCGAAATGCATGACATGAGAGAGAGATGACCAGCAGGAGCACACCTTTATCAAGGTCTAGGGGCTCCAGGAGTGTTCTCACTTAGGCTTTCCACAGAGGGTTGTGAATTTGCTAGTTCAAGGAAAACACGTGTGAGAAGGGGGGGGACGTACCTACACAACTCTGGTGTTGGCCATTGGGTTTTTATCACGGTCAATAGCTGTGGGATATGTTGGGTTTGAATTCAGTGGGATGAGGAACAAGTGGGCTATATTGTAAACAGCCACATGGGGAGAGGAAGTTTTAACTAGGCCAAAGGTGACAGGGTACAACTGGACTTCAAACAACTTATGTCCGGCCTAACAATGGATGCCAAGGCAGCAACTGTATTAAACAAATTTATGACATAGAGATAACCCAGAAAGGGTCATCTTTTTGTGTACTCTTAGCTTGCATGGGAATAGAGATAGAAAAAGTGCTTACTTCATGATCCACATCAGAGAAGAAACTGTTCTTCTGATAGAACCTATTCACATGTATCTTGACTTTCTGCTTGGCATCTTGGAGCAATAGGAAAGTGTATGTTTCTATTGCTGGAAAGCCCTCTCGATCTCACAATCACCAGGTGCATTCAGGCCTAAGCCCCCTTTGGGGTGTGTAGGTAATCTGTATTTCCATGCCAGCACTGGCCTAGTTACAGTACTAGGAGTTTGTTGTGAACAACTGCGACATTTCTGACTTCCACCTCCTTCTAGACTCCCAGGGCTGTCAACAAGTCATATCTTTCATCCTCATCAGCTCCTTTTACATTCCCACAGCAAGAAAGGAAAAGCAGCCAATGATGTATTTTGTTAACAAGCCACTGGGGACACCCTGGAGCCAGTATAAAAAAAAAGCATGCCTGGCTGGGCACGGTGGCTCACGCCTGTAATCCCAGCAGTTTGGGAGGCCAAGGCGGGCAGATCACTTGAGGTCAGGAGTTCGAGACCAGCCTGGCCAACATGGTGAGACCTCCCCCGTCCCTATTAAAACTACAAAAATTAGCCGGACATGGTGGCACGTGCCTGTAATCCCAGCTACTCAGGAGGCTGAGGCAGGAAAATCGCTTGAACTCGGGAGGCGGAGTTTGCAGTAAGCTGAGATCACATCAGTGCACTCTGGCCTGGGTGACAGAGAGAGACTCCATCTCAATAAATAAATAAAAGCAAGCCTCAAACTTACTCCAGCCAAAGGCCAAAGAAGCTGCAGAATTTAAGCACAGTAAGAGTCCAAAGGAGAAAAACTATGCAATAATTGGAACAAAGTTTAAAATACATCATTATTAACTAAAATGGGATATTGGAGCAGTGAGGGGTTGACTAGTAAAAAGCAAAGAGAACTCTAAAGAATATAGAAATAGCCGACCTATGGAGCAGCCACTGCCTGCAAGGCTGAGCTGGAGTATCCAAGGGAGACCCTCTACCCACAGGGTGAGGTCAGGTCCTAGTTGGACAGGTCACGGCTGTGACTTACTGAAGGGCAAATAAGTTGCTGTAGTGCTGCCTTTGTAGAACTTTCTGGAAATCTGCCCTCTAAACCTTACCAGAAATCCATCTTCTAAGGTGTTGGGGAACGTTGTTCATGGAGCGGTATCTCTCTAGAGTCACTGCTACAAAACTACAGAAGGTGGTGTCTTGGGACGCTGCTGGCTGCCGTCACAGTCACTGCTACAAAACTACCGAAGGTGGTGTCTTGGGACGCTGCTGGCTGCCATGCACTGCATGAGCCTACGCTGGAGAAGTCGTCCACCTGCAGGAACCTACCTAGCCGGAACACCAGAACCAAAGCGGAAACGTCTCCCCAGCACCCTCTACTGAGCAAAGCTTAACATCGCATCAGCTGGCAAAGGAAAGAAACTGTTTCAAAGCCCTGATCCATTTTCACAAAGCAGGTGGTAAAGGTGAATTTGGAGCTGAGAGGCAATACATTGTTAACTGGCATATACACCCAATCCTATCGGTCAATAGATGAAGACTGTTCTGAGGCTTAGGGAGGCAGAAATTATTTCTGCAACACTTCCAGCCCACCACACATATAGGCCAGGCATGCTTCAGCATCCAGGGAAAAATGTAATGCAAAGGAATTTATGTCCTGACAGATGGAAGCTGGCCTGGTGTGCACTGAGGTATAAGAGAAGTGAGTATGGGTAGACACTGACCCTATCTGCTAGAACCAGTATTCCATTTTCCACCTGCAATAAGATCATGATTGTGTTCATGCACAAGCAGGCCAAACCCATCCAGAATCCCATAGGAGGATGTGTTTCCTGGCTCTTCTCCCGGTTGTAAGATTGTCAGTCAGGGTCTAATCAGATACAAAGAAAGAATTTATTTACAGCAGAGGGAATATAATTGCAGGTGTGATGGTTAATTTTTTTTTTTTTTTTGAGATGGAGTCTCACTCTGTCGCCCAGGCTGGAGTGCAGTGGCCGGATCTCAGCTCACTGCAAGCTCCGCCTCCCGGGTTTACGCCATTCTCCCGCCTCAGCCTCCCGAGTAGCTGGGACTACAGGCGCCCGACACCTCGCCCGGCTAGTTTTTTGTATCTTTTTTTTTCAGTAGAGACGGGGTTTCACCGTGTTAGCCAGGATGGTCTCGATCTCCTGACCTCGTGATCCGCCCTTCTCAGCCTCCCAAAGTGCTGGGATTACAGGCTTGAGCCACTGCGCCCGGACTTGATGGTTAATTTTAATATGTCACCTTGACTGGGATAGGAGATAGCCAGAGAGATAGAAAAATATTACTTCCGGTTGTGTCTGTGAGGCTGTTTCTGGAAGAGAGGAGCATTTGAATCAGTCCACTAAGGGAAGAAGACTCGCCCACACCAGTGTTGGGGAGCATCATTTTATCTATTGAGGGCCCATCTGAATAAGACAAAAAGGCAGAAGAAAGGTAAACTGACTGTCTTTTTGAGCTGGGACATCCATCGTTTCTTGCCCTCAGACATCAGAGCTCCTGATTCTCAGGCCTTCAGACTCCAGGGACTTAAGCCAGTGCCTCAGTCTCAGAGTGGGAGTTATACCACTGGCTCCTCTCTTTCTCAGTTCTTCCAACTTGGACTGAATTATATTCCAACTTTCCCGGTTCTCCAGCTTGCAGATGGTATATTGTGGGACCTCTCGGCCACCATAGTCACATGAGCCAATTCCCATAATAATTCTCCAAGATGTGTGTTTGTGTATGTGTGTGTGTATGTGTGTGTATGTGTGTATCTTTTTGGTTCTTTTCCTCTGGAGAACCTGGACTAATACAGCAAGGAATTGCAGGTGCTGGGAGGACCTGAGAACCAAACATAGGACTAGCAGTTAAAAACAGATTATCACTGGGAGGCCAAGGTGGGCAGATCACTTGAGGTCAGGAGTTTGAGACCAGCCTGGAGAACACGGTGAAACCCTGTCTCTACTAAAAAAGAAAATGCAAAAATTAGCTGGGCATGGTGGCAGGCATCTGTAATCCCAGCTCCTTGGGAGGCTGAGTCAGGAGAATCACTTGAACCTCGGAGGCAGAGATGCAGTGAGCCAAGATCATGCCACTGCAATCTAGCCTGAGCGACTGCGAGACTCCATCTCAAAAAATAAAAATAAAAAAAGAAAGAGAGAGAAATTATCAGGGAGGCAGAATTACCGGTGCCCACGGCCTGGGATCACTCGATGGAGGCTGCAAGCAGAAAAGCAGAATAGATTTGTCTAGGAGGAGGTAGAGTCACTGAGAAAAAACCATCATTATTCTAACGTTGCTTTCTTCTGGATGACCCCACTCAGAACCCAGATGGCTGGAATCTTAGGCAATACAGTTTACAGGGAAAAGGAAAGGAATGTCTGTGAAGGCAAACAATCTCCAAACTGGAAAATTAGGCAAGATTGTTGGCTGAAGACACTGAGTTATGTAGGTTGTTATTCCATAAAAAGGAAGAAAAATGCTGCATGAAAGATTGCATATATTGAAGAAAAAGGCATGGATGGAAAACACCCATAACTTTCACACTATGAAACAGGATAACTGAGGGTGGTATTGCTCTTAATTTCTTTAAAGATGTGAGACTGACTTTATCTTCGGAGGCAGTGAGTTTGATTCAAGTATTAACTTGCATCTGATTGTAATAATAGTGAATTTTTAAATTCAGGGTGTCGCCTCTTTTTTCCCCCTTTTTTTGAAATAAACCTCTGGAATTCTTACTGCTTCCAGAAGCTATTTTAATCTTCAGACTTGGAGGGTATTCATATCTGACCTTATAAGAATAATGTAACACTTGGGGGCAAAGATGCAGCCAAGTAGCTCAGCACTGGAAGCTAAGATGAAGAAGACCTCCATGGCTTCCAGGACCTTCCCCTTGGTGCTATGGGTGACAGGGAGGGAGGTGACCCAGGCACTGCAGAACACCAGCATGCTGAACATCAAGAACTTGGATTTATTGAAGGTGTCAGGCAAACCCATGGCCAGGAAAGCCAAGGTAAAGCTCCCCAGGGTCAAGGAGCCCAGGTATCCTAGGACATGGTAGAAGGCAGTGCTGAAACCCTCACTGCGTGTGAGAACTACAGATCCAAGCTTAGAGAGTGTGTCTGTGTCAATGAAGGGAGCACAGTTTCTCAGCCTGAGTCGACAGATCAGGAGGTATATTCCACCTGGATCAGGGAGAATACAAAAAGGACAAAATTAGGAGATCCTGATACCAATCACCATCTTATTCTCCCTGGCATTCTGGCCTTCAGAGCCAGAACTACAGTGATGGTTTTGGTCAGAATGATAGAAACACAACTCTGAATGTTATCTGTTGGAGTCACCAGGTAACTGTGTGGGGGGGCGGCCAATAAAGAGGGCAGAGCAGAGGAAGAACAGTGTGAGGGAGGTCGGACTTTCAGCAGAATGTATCTGAAAGTCCATGTACTGGCTTTGACTGAGGGGATTTCCTGATGCTTCACAAATACCCCAAGGACCACTGTAGTACGGACAGAGAAGCACAGCTGTGCAGGCCAGAGCCATCCCCAAAGGGTCTTCAAAAGCCAAGAAGTTCACATCCTTTGGAAGACAGTAAATCCTCTGACTATTCTGATATTGAACAGACACATGAAAAAATGCTCATCATCACTGGCCATCAGAGAAATGCAAATCAAAACCACAATGAGATACCATCTCACACCAGTTAGAATGGCAATCATTAAAAAATCAGGAAACAACAGGTGTTGGAGAGGATGTGGAGAAATAGGAACACTTTTACACTGTTGGTGGGATTGTAAACTAGTTCAACCATTATGGAAAACAGTATGGCGATTCCTCAAGGATCTAGAACTAGATGTACCATATGACCCAGCCATCCCACTACTGGGTATATACCCAAAGGATTATAAATTATGCTACTACAAAGACACATGCACACGTATGTTTATTGTGGCACTATTCACAATAGCAAAGACTTGGAATCAACCCAAATGTCCATCAGTGATCATCTGGACACTTCTTATACTGAATAGTATCTGAAAAACAAAGCAATGCTTTTTTGTTTAAGGTTCATAAATTCTTACTGATTCCCAGAAACAAAAAGTCATTTTTGGCATTGTAGGGCACTTTGTCCGATCAGTGCTATACTCTAATATCATGCTAAAAGCATGTTACAGAAGCAATAATTTCAGGCTAACATGCCAATTCTCTCCTTGGTTTTATTTCCCAAAATAACATTTTCTCTCATTGTTCATTTTTCCACATGCCAGTAAGCTATTTTCCATTTTCTTTCATAATGAACACATTATACTCCCTTAAAAATTTAAATATCCATTCTCTAGGCCAAGAGTCCACAAACTATAGCCTACAGGTCAAATCTAGCCACTACTAATTTTATAGGGCTTTTAATCTATGAATGTTTTAATACTTTTAGATGGTTGCATTTTAAATGGTTATACAAGCATTTACATATTTTCAGTTTCACCTCTTGGCTTGCAAAATCTAAAATATTTACTATCTGGCCCTCTAAGAAAAACATTTGCTGAACTCTGCTTTATCCTGGATTATTTACACAAATGGCAATTATTTTCTGAGAATTTACACTGAACCCCATGCCTTATTAAGAATGCGGACCTGTTCAACTTTTAACGGGTATCAAAGAGCCCCTCAGGTTTTAATAGTTAAATATTTCTTAGTGTATCCCTTCCACATTTCGAGGTAGAATTCAATCAGCTTGATGTGGCAGGAAAGGTCTTACTCATCTTGTTTGTACATAGGTTTCTGACCTTATCTTTTGTCATAAACCAAACACTGTATCCAAAGATTCTGATGTAGAAATTTATGTATCATACTCACAGTGCTCGTGCCTTCTCTCTTCACCATGACCTTCTTCTGCAGGGAGTTTCCTTTGCTCTCTTCTTTGCTTGACGAATTCCTACTTGCCTTTAATAATGTAGTCAGCATTACCTGCATTAGGAGGTGCCTGCATGCCTCCCCAGACTCTAGTAAGTACCTGTGTCTTTGAACCCTTTGTCCTGGGTTGCCTTTCTCATTAGGCTATGAATTATCGATGACAGTATAGTTTTATAAAACAAACACTGAAAAATTGGTACCTACATAGACAATCAAGAAACATATGCAGAAAAATATTTATAAAAATACATTTATTGTCTGGGCGTGGTGACTCACGCCTGTAATTCCAGTGCTTTGGGAGTCCAAGGTGGGCAGATCACCTGAGGTCAGAAGTTCGAGACCAGCTTGGCCAAAATGGTGAAAACCCATCTCTACTAAAAACACAAAAAATTAGCTGGGTGAGATGGCAGGTGCCTGTAATTCCAGCTACTGGGGAGGCTGAGGCAGGAGAATCATTTGAACCTGGGAGGCAGAGGTTGCAGTGTGCCGAGATCATGCCACTGCACTCCAACCTAGGCAACAGAGCAAGACTCCGTCTCAAAAAAAAATTATAATAATTTATTGTAGCAATATTATTATCAGGTACAATAGAATTCAAAGAGCTATACAGAGGAGAAAAACACATAAAATAAAAATTACACCAGGCTTGGTGACTCACACCTGTAATCCCAGCACGTTGGGAGGCTGAGGCAGGTGGATCACCTGAGGTTGGGAGTTCGAGACCAGCCTGACCAACATGGAGAAACCCCGTCTCTACTAAAAATACAAAATTAGCTGGGTGTAGTGGCACATGCCTGTAATCCCAGCTACCTGGGAGGCTGAGGCAGGAGAATTGCTTGAACCTGGGAGGCAGAGGTTGCAGTGAACCGAGATTGCACCATTGCACTACAGCCTGGGCAACAAGAGTGAAACTCCGTCTGAAAAAAAATAAAAATTAATTAGATAAAACACCATTTTCTCCTTTAGAAGACTCAATATAATGATATTAATTTCCTGCATGTTAATGTATAAATTTCATTCAATACAAATATCAAATAATGATAATTATAGGGTTTTGTTGTTGTTGTTGTTGTTGTTATTGTTGTTGTTTTCAAAACGGAGTCTCACTCTGTTACCCAGGCTTGAGTGCAATGGCTCCATCTCGGCTCACTGCAACCTCCGTCTCCCAGGTTCAAGTGATTCTCCTGCCTCAGCCTCCCGAGTTGCTGGTACTACAGGCTCATGCCATCACGCCCAGCGATTTTTTTTTTATTTTTAGTAGAGATGGGATTTCACCATGTTAGCCAGGATTTCCTGGCTTAATTTCCTGACCTTGTGATCTGCCTACCTTGGCCTCCCAAAGTGCTGGAATTACAGGCGTGAACCACCCCGCCCAGCTGGGTTTTTTTTTTTTTTTGGAAATAGACAATATGATTCTAGAGTGTGCATAGGAAAGAAACTATCCTGGAAAAATTCTGAAACAGTAGAAAAACATGGAGGAGGTCATACCAAGTGAGTTTCATAACATTCTTTAAGGGTATAATAATAAAAGGTTTGGTATTTGTGTATAAATAGGTAACTAGATAAAGGAACGGAATAAATGGTTCAGAAATTGACCAAAATAGATATGATTATTTGGTATATGGCAAGGATGGCATTGCATTTGGGGGGGATACATGGGCTATTCAGTAAATTCTCTCCAGATTATGTATAGACACAAAATAAATTCCAAATAGTTCAAATATAAATTAAATTGTAAAAGTATTAGGGGCCGGGAGCAGTGGCTCACACCTGTAATCCCAGGACTTTTGGAGGTTGAGGTGGGTGGATCACCTGAGGTCAGGAGTTTCAGACCAGCCTGGCCAACATGGTGAAACCCCGTCTCTATTAAAAATACAAAAATTAGCTGGATGTGATGGTGGGTGCCTATAATCCTAGCCCCTCAGGAGGCTGATGCAGAATTGCTTGAACCTGGGAGGCAGGGGTTGCAGTGAGCCGAGATTGCACCACTGTACTCCAGCCTGAGCAACAGAGCGAGACTCCACCTTACTAAATAAATAAATAAATAAATGTATTAGGAATGGCGACTTAACACACAGTGGGCAGGAGGGTGGGCAAGCGGTCTCCTCAGGGCAGGGTCCTGGCTTGTGCTGTGGGCACCACAAGGGGAAGAACAGCCCTGTGCTGTCCTCTGGGTAGTAGGAGACTGGAATTGGGACATTTGGGGTTGTATGTTTTTTGAAGCTTTGACTGTGATTTTTAAACAATAAAACGTTCTAAAAAAAAAAAAAAGGTAACCACTGAGAAAGATATTCAATCTCATAGTAGAAGAGAAATTTATAGGTAATGGGCATTTCAGATAACGCAGGTTTAATAAGACTTTAGAAATAAGAAGACACATGGAAAGTAAAACAGACTTTCCAAAAATCAGGCACAAAATATAAAGACAATGACTCCAGCAAAGAAGGTTGTTAAATTCCTACTGGCTTTCATAAGATACAGTTGGAAGGAATCTTTATAACTCTTAAATAGGTTTGATCACAGAAGTAAAACATGACTGCACACACTTGGAAGAAATGAAGTAATTTTAGCAGGGTGCAGTGACTCATACCTATAACCTTAGTTTTTTGGGAGGCTGAGACGGGTGGATCATTTGAATTCAGGAGTTTGAGACCAGCCTGGCCAATATGGTGAAATCCTGTCTCTACTGAAACTACAAAAATTAGCCAGGCATGGTGGCGGGCACCTGTAGTCCCAGCTACTTGGGAGACTGAGACAGGAGAATCGCTTGAACCGGGGAGGCAGAGGGTGCAGTGAGCCAAGATCGTGCCACTGCACTCTAGCCTGGGTGATAGAGTGAGAGTTCGTCTCAAACAATAAATAAACAAAAAATAAAAATAAAAAAGAAATCAATTAATTTTAAAGTTAACACCAAGGAAGGACTGCAAGACAAAAAACAAGCACCTAGGCTAATCAAATTGTCTGCATCTAATAATAACTTGATAAGAAAAGGAAGAAGAATGGAACTACTGTAATCTCGGGGTAAATGTTACTCAAGATCCCAATGAGAAAGATGCTGAGGAGGATTACGGTGAGTAATAAGTCACAAAAACAGATTTTGAGTTTTGTAGAAAAATGGAAAAGGAAGTCTATGTACTTGTGAATTTTGTAGATATTGCAAATATGTTAATTCTGCCACTGACCAGTCCCTTAAAACAACTGGTAGATCAGCAAATAGAATATGCATAGACCTCTCACTGCTCTACTCACTGGTTAGCATCACTGCTTAACAAGACCCTGGAATGGAGAAAAGTAAGAGCTCAATATCCAGGTTCCCAGGAAAAGGTGGCCTGTGATTGTATTCAGCTATACTCGATGTTTCAATTGCTGTCTGCAGTCTAAATAGAACATAACATTGAGAGATCTAAAAAGAAATGGTGGATACTTCTGATTCTCTGAAACATAACATGCTACATGTCCTCAAATCCTTATGAACGGCCAGCACGGTGGCTCACGCCTGTAATCCCAGCACTTTGGGAGACCAAGGCGGGTGGATCACTTGAGGTCAGGCATTTGAGACAGCCTGGCCAACATGGTGAAACTCCGTCACTACTAAAATTACAAAAATTAGTCGGGCATAGTGGCACGTGCCTGTAATCCCAGCTACTTGGGAGGCTGAGGCAGGAAAATCGCTTGAACCTGGGAGGCGGAGGTTGCCGTGAGCCGAGGTCATGCCACAGCACTCCAGCCTGGGTGACAGAGCGAGACTCCATCTCAGAAAACAAATAAACAAAATTATTAGCTGGGCGTGGTGATGTGCACCTGTAATCCTAGCGACTCGGGAGGCTGAGGTACGAGAATCACTTGAACCGGGGAGGCGGAGGTTGCAGTGAGCTGAGATAGTGCCACTGCACTCCAGCCTCGGTGATAGAGTGAGACCCTGTTTAAAACAAACAAACAAACAAACAAAAACCTATGAGCAAAGTCAAGAGATCAAGTGGAAAAATGTTTTTCGCTTAAATAGCATGCAAAATACTTGATCTCTTTATATATATATACACACACATAAATATAAAAAATATATATAGTGTGTATACATATCTTCTTTTAAATCAACAAGAAAAAGACAACCCAGTGGAAAAGGTAAATGGAGGTAAACAGATAATTCACAATAGATACGAGAATGGTTCTTAAAAATATGAAAAGATGTTCAATTTTTCTATTACTAGATAATTCAAATTAAGCCAACCAAGTAACTATTTTGCCTATCAAGTTAGCAAAGAGCAGACCAAGCACCCCTGCTGAAGTTTCCACAGCTTTCCTGTGTTCAGAGACCATCTGATAGGAAAAATTTAAAAAAAGGGTAGGGAAACACATTTAGAGAACAAAATATCTCTTATAGGGAAGCTAAATTAAGTTGCATATTTTCCTCAAATGAGTTGCTTTAAACCTGGAAAAACTACTATCTTCAGTTTGCAAGTATTAAATATTTTTCCCCAGTGTTTGCTTCCTTCAGGAGTGGATGCCCATGAGACTAGTTGAGATGTGCTATTTATAACTAAATAGTATTATCATTACTAATTAACTGGTTGAATATAAAGGAGTGAGAAACAGTTGAATGTGATTCTTTGTAATACCTGTCTGATGAGAAGCCTCCCTGTCTGGGCAAAGTTCACATCAAAGCAGAAATGGAGCCTCCCCTTCCAGAGGGGTTTTTCTGAATCCGGGACCACAGCTTGAGCTACACACAGAGCTGGGAGTCTATGGAAATGTATTACTAATAAATATACGCATTAAGAGCAATAGGCGAGGTAGCCAGAGGTCAGAACAAAGGTTGGTTTTGTATTTAGGTGAACAAAGAATATAATTATATGGATAATCTAGGTATGTTTTCCTAATACATATATTTATATTTTTGGCCGGGCATGGTAGCTCACACCCGTAATCCCAGCACTTTGGGAGGCTGAGGTCAGGAGATCGAGACCATCCTGGCTAACATGGTGAAACCCGTCTCTACTAAAAATACAAAAAAAGTAGCCAGGCATGGTGGCGAGCACCTGTAGTCCCAGCTACTCCGGAGGCTGAGGCAGGAGAATGGCGTGAACCTGGGAGGCAGAGCTTGCAGTGAGCTGAGATTGCGCCACTGCACTCCAGCCTGGGTGACTGAGCAAGACTCCATCTCAAAACAAAACAAAACACAAACAAAAAAAACCATATATTTATATTTTTGAGGCAACCAAACTAACCAAAAGTGGGTATGTGAATCAAAGGCAAATGACCTAAAGGATAACACATGCTGTGTCTATAAGGCATGAAAGGTCTGGCAATTGAAATCTGTAATTAAATTAAGTGTGGAATATGGTCAAAATGACAATTTTTCTAACCCCATGAGAAACAGGCATATTCAAAGTTGTCTGACTATTCAACAACTTAGGTTCAATCTATTTAACTAATTGATTAAAAGTTCCGCCCTATAGCGTCATATAAAATATCCCAATATTCAAGTCATCTACTTGATTAAATGATTTTTTCTCCATTAGGCAGTGTTATGGGTTGAATTTTGTCACACACAACCCCCCCACCCCAATTCATCCATTAAAGTCCTAACCCCAAGTACATTCGAATATTATTTTATTTGAAGGTATAGTCTGTGTTAGTCCATTCTCACATTGCTATAAAGAACTACCAGAGACTAGGTAATTTATAAAGAAAAAAGCTTTAACTGGCTCATGGTTCTACAGGTTGTACAGGAAGCATGCCTCGGGAGGCCTCAGGAAACTTAAAATCATGGCAGAAGGCAAAGGGGAAGCAGGCACGTCTTACATGGTGGGAGCAGCAGGAAGAGAGAGTGAGGGGGAGGTCCTACACACTTTTGATCAGCCAGATCTTTTGAGAATTCACTATCATGAGAAAGTAAGGGGGAAGTCCACCCCCAAGATCCAATCACCTCCCACCAGCTCCCTCCTCAAACACCGGGGATTACAATTCGACATGAGCTTTGTTGGGGGACATAAGGCCAAACCATATCATGGTCTTTACAGAGATAATAAAATTAAAATGAGGTCAATCCGGTGGGCCATGATTCAATATTAGTGTCCTTATTAAAAGGGGATATTTGGATACAAAGACAGACATGTACATAGGGAGAACAACATGTGAAAATTAAGGCATAGAGTGAATAATGCAGCTACAAGCCAAACACTGCCAGCAAACCACCAGAAGCTAGGAGATAGGCATGAAACAGATCCTCCCTCACAGTCCTTGGAAGAACCAGCCCTGAGGACACCCTGATCTTGGACTTCCTGCATCTAGAACTGCTACTCAGTCTATGGCCCTTTATTACAGCAGACCTAGCAAACTGAAACAGGAAATGAGTACAAATAATTGCATCAGAAATAATATTTTAATCATTTTTAAAAATATTAAAAGATTAAATATTTTAATATTTAAAACACTATAAAATATAAAATAAATTATAAAATAATATTATAAAAGTAGTCTCAAGTGAAAAGAAGGGGAGCACAGTTACTTTTGTGTGAGAGCACAGTTACTTTTGTGTAGATTCACAAACTGAATCTAGACATTGATTCAACCATGGCTAAGATAGCTCGGTAAGAAGAAATCTATTAATCAAATTTACCATATACATATTTCAAAATAGAAAAATCACCTCAACACATGTTCAAAAGTATTTTGTAAAATTTAACATTCATTCTTAATTTTTAAAATCTCAATGAAATTCAGTTTGATGGGTATAATCTCTTCATAAACAAAATACACACACATTCAAAAGACAATATGCATTTCCTTTAAAATCAGAAGAAACATGGATTTTTAAAATCAACACCATTATTTAACATTGTTTTATGGGTGGTAATACAGTGTGAGACCAGAAGGAAGGAAATATAAGAATTGGAACAAAAATATTATTGTTTTATAATTAAAATCCTCCCTACTCACCAAGGATCACAAAAAGTTCTATGGCCCCATAAATCTTCCCAGAAAATATGACTAATACTGCTCTTTCTCTTTTCTTATTAGTCCATGTTTAATACATCTGGGCACCTTATAGAATCCTACACAATAGAAGCTGGAAGGGCTAGGCAGGTGAGCTACAAGACAAAAGGGCAGAGTGAGGATGGATTATGGGGATCTAAGTGTGCATGCCCCTCTCCAAAGGCATCATTTAAATTTTTTTAAAAGTGTTTTAAAAAGCCACTATAGCCAGGCGCATTGGCTCATGCCTGTAATCCCAGCACTTTGGGTGGCCAAGGCGGGCTGATTCCTTGAGCTCAGTTCAAGACCAGCCTAAGCAACATAGCAAAACCGCCTCTTTACTAAAAATACAAAAAATTAGTCGGGCGTGGTGGCACATACCTGTAGTCCCAGCTACTTGGGAGGCTAAGGCAGGCGAATCGGTTGAACCCGGGAGGGGGAGATGGCGGTGAGCCATCAGACCACTGCACTCCAGCCTGTGTGACAGAGTTGTGGTGCATCAGACCACTGCACTCCAGCCTGTGTGACAGAGTGAGACCCTGTCTCAAAATAAAGAAATAAATAATAAAATAAAATTAAATTAAAATTGAAGGCCACTATGACCAAGAATGAAAGCATTTAGTGCTTTTTTTTTTTTCCTTCCTAGAACAGTAGTTTATGAACACTAACAAAAAACTTTCGCCTCTTTCTACAAGGAGGAAAAAGAAGCCCAGGAAGATGAAGTGATTTACCCACAGATGTAAAGGCAAACACGAGTTAGAAATAAGATGGCCAGGCGTGGTGGCTCATGCCTGTAATCCCAGCACTTTGGGAGGCCGAGATGGGAGGATCACCTGAGGTCGGAGTTCAAGACCAGCCTGCCTGACCAACATAGAGAAACCTCGTCTCTACTAAAAATACAAAATTAGCCGGGCGTGGTGGCGCATGCCTGTAATCCCAATTACTCAGGAGGCTGAGGCAGGAGAATCACTTGAATCAGGGAGGTAGAGGCTGCGGTGAGCCGAGATCACGTTATTGCATTCTAGCCTGGGCAACAAGAGCAAAACTCCATCTCAAAATAATAATAATAATAATAATAATAATAATAATAATAATAATAGGCTTGCTTGAGGTGATGGATATTTCATTTACCCCTTTTGTGATTATTACACATTATATGCCTCTATCAAAATATATCATGTACCCCATAAATATATATACTTACAAGGTACCCATAAAAATTTAAAATTTAAAAAAAGAGAAAAATAAGAGGCTTCATTCTCCCTGTTGAATATAAGGGAAGATACTCCTACCCTACCCCTTCCCAGTTTTCCCCAACCCTTTCCCCTTTGCCTTTTCTGAGAGCATCTACTTAAAAAACCTTGTTATTTCTCTTTGAAATGCATATAAATCTTTTTAAAAAGCTAATAAACCTCCTACTACCTTTATGACCTATGATTGTCTTTCTAAAGGACCTGAGAACCATCTCTTTGAAATTTAATCAAGGAAGATAGCGTCCCTGTCTCATGGTTTCTGTGAGAGAGTAAGGGTCCAGCTTCAGCATGCAGGTGCCTTGCTCCAGAACTGCGTCCCGTCACTGAATTTTCCTTTGGATAAAGCCAATTAACTAACACAGAGAGTAACCCCAATTTAGGATGAACTATGAGTGACAAATTGTGCTATTAAGTCTTTATTTGAGAACTAGTTATTGTTCATCACTGAATGAGTTGTACCTGGCTATATTAAAGGGTGGGATTTATTTCTCGGCCTTTGCAATCTCTTTTGTGATTGCCTGTGACATCACCTTCTGGGTTAATGCTTATTCAGTAATGAAACTGTCTTCTTTCTCTTCTACTTTTTATGGAGTTTTCTGGGTTGGCAGATTTTTTTTTAGTTATATGTCCCCAATAAGGTCACACAGTGAACCAGAGCTGAGTCACAAAAGGAACTGTATGACTCCTGGCGTGGTCTTCTTTCCATTGGCTCACTACCTCTCAGGAGCACACCATTTTAGGTCTGCAATTGTTTACTGTGTACCGCTTTTCTCCCTCCAGTGAGTCCTTAAGCTCCTTGAAGACAGAACCTATGACTGACACATTTTCTGCTTTCTCAGTAGCTAACAAAGTGCCAGGGATATGGCAGATATTCAATAAATGCCAATTCTTCCACTGAACTTGGAAGAATTAAGTCAAGTCAATTGTGATCTTAACTCTCTGACAAAAATGAACCAAAAAATTTTTTAAAAACATTAAAAAAAAAAAAAAAAAGAACTTGGATGAAATGGAAAAGAGCACAGTGTGGTGTGGTATGGAGAAGAGGATTCTTCTCCATTCCGAATGCGGGGTAAGAAGATCTGGCCTTGAATTCTAGTTCTTCCCTGGTTTCAGTGAAGTCACCATCAGTTTCCTTAACTGTAAAGTAACAAAAAATATATAATCTTTATTATGTAAGATTCCTAGGATCACGACCAAATGAGGATGTGAAAATTCTTTGTAATAATGACAGCTACCACCAACGCAGTATTTATGATGTATCAGGTATGGTTTTAAGCACTTTCCCTATATTATCTATTTATTTAACCCTCACAATAACTTTCTACTTTACAGATAAGGAAACTAGCCATACAGAATTTAAGTAACTTCAGCCGGGCGCAGTGTTTCACACCTGTAATCCCAGCACTTTGGGAGGCCAAGGCGGGTGGATCACTTGAGGTCAGGAGTTTGAGACCAGCCTGGCTAACATGGTGAAACCCCGTCACTACTAAAAATACAAAAATTAGCAGGGCGTGGCGGTGGGCGCCTGTAATCCCAGCAACTCGGGAGACTGAGGCAGGAGTATCACTTGAACTCGGGAGGCAGAGGTTGCAGGGAGCGGTAATCTCGCCATTGCACTCCAGCCTGGGCGACAAGAATAAAACACCATCTCAAAAAAAAAAGGGGCGGGGGAGGAATTTAAGTAACTTAACTGTGTAACCTGAAGTTACAGAGCTAGTATGCAGCAGAACTGGGATTCTTACAAAGACAGTCTGACCCTGGGTTCTGTACTGCTAACTAGTGTGCTCTATTAGGCAGTGATATTATTATCCTCTGGGAGATTCCACTGCAGTCACTTTAGCCACTGTCTCTTCCATGCCTTTGTCTAGCTTGCTACTCAGGCTGTGCTATGTTTGCCTCTCCTCGGGCCCCTCCTCTGACTCCTCTCCTGTTTTTCAGTGGGTTTCTTTCTGGCTTACTTTTTTCAAGAACATCCTGGCCGGGTGCGGTGACTCACGCCTGTAATCCCAGCACTTTGGAAGGCCGAGGCGGGGGCATCAGGCGGGGGGATCACAAGGTCAGGAGATCAAGACCATCCTGGCTAACACGGTAAAACCCCGTCTCTACTAAAAAAAAAAAAAAATTAGCCGGGCGTGGTGGCGGGCGCCTGTAGTCCCAGCTACTCGGGAAGCTGAGGCAGAAGAATGGCGTAAACCCGGGAGGTGGAGCTTGCAGTGAACCGAGATCGCGCCACTGCACTTCAGCCTGGGCGACAGAGAAAGACTCCGTCTCAAAAAAAAAAAAACGAATGTCCTTCAGCCTTTTGACAACACTGAGCTCCCCCTGGCTCATTCACATTTGAACCTGAACTACAAGCTAAGAAGCTTGAGAATTATGGGATGAATGCAAGCCCTGTGGAGAGAGGACGTGCCTCGCTGTTACAGGAAGTGAGTGAAAACATCCCAAGCAGCTGTCAATTATTTCAATGAAAGGAGAAGTAGCCCTGCCAGGAAGTTCAGTTGAGTCGGGAGAACACAGGTCAAATCAAAAGCCAGAGTCTTGCTCTGTCGCCCAGGCTGGAGCGCAGTGGCTCCACCTTGGCTCACTGCAACCTCCACCTTCCGGGTTCAAGCAATTCTCTGCCACAGCCTCCTGAGTAGCTGGGATTCCAGACACCCGCCACCACCAAACCAAGGGGTTTCACCATCTTGGCCAGGCTAGTCTTGAACTCCTGACCTCGTGATCCACCTGCCTCAGCCTCCCAAAGTGCTGGGATTACAGGCCTGAGCCACCGCCCCCAGCTGGTCATTGAGTTTTAGAGACATTAAGCAATTTGCCTGAAGTCATCCAGCCCGTGAACAGGAAACCAGGACTCGAATCCTGGGTGCCCAGTGGTAAGTCGGCAGAATATCCAGGCTGACCCCATTTGTGTGACACAGAGAGGATGATGAAGAGGATACTGAGGTTCCTTAGAGATTCCTGGAGACTGGCCTTAGCAAGCAGGTGGGGTCAGTGGGGCGGGGGATCACAACCTGGGCCTGGAGTCAGTTGTGCCCAGATGCGAGTGGTGACTCGGGGACTAAAGCTCCCTGGGCCTCATCTGTGGACTTGGGATAATAATGGCAACAACTGCAATACCCAACGTTTATTGAGGGTTTACTGTACAGATTCACTATCTCAATTTTCCTCATCACTAAATTGGGAATAACAAGAATAGTAGTGAGAAAAATTAATGATAGATACCATTTATTGAGCATTTACTGTATAAAAATCTCTGTTCTGAGACATACACACCTTGGTGTTCCTCATCTGTAGCCTGAGAATAATAATAATAAATCATATGAACTGCTTACTGATCACTTAATGGACAGAAGCCCTGATTTAAGTGAGTCACACGTCTCAGTTCCCATTCTCTAGGGACTGGGAATAATGAATCATCACAACAGCATGTGACAGTTGACATTCACTGAATACTGTGTACCAGGTCCTCTTCTACACACATTAGATAATGCCCAACTTGACTGGTCCCTGGCAACTCTCCAGTGTCGTCTCCCACCCCACTATACCTCATTCCACTCCACCATGCAGGCCTCCTCCAGATGGCTCCTCAAACACAGCGAAGTGCAGCCTCACCTCCAGGCCTTGGCATGAGGTATGTCTTCTGCCAGGCGCACCTTTCCCCAAACACCCACAGGGCTCACTCCCTCCTTCGCTACCTCACTTCTCCGCTCAGATACCACTTTCTAGGTGAGGCCTTCGCTAACCGCGCTGTTTAAAATCCAGGGCTTACAACAGTGCCTGGTACCCAGCAGGCAATCGGCAAATGCCTGCTTAGTCACTACATGCTCAGTCAATGGCAGCAGCCTGGTGCCGGGTGCCTTTGGAGTTGGGTCCCCAAGGCTGGCCTCCGGAGTGGCGGACAAATTTAACAGATCTGAGGTGGCCTAGGGGATGTGACCCCAGACGAGGGCCAGTAGGGCAAAGGCCCGGAAGGGACACGTGTTTGGAGTGTTTGAGAAGGGTGGAGAGGCAGCCTTGGCTAGAACCAAATGTGTGAGAGGAGCTCAGATGGGCAGACACGTCCCAGAGCTAGCGCGAGTCTGCGGGTCTTGCAGAGACTTTCGGTTTCCTGAGACCACCGGAGACACACAGACCCCGAGGACCGGAATGGGTTAACACGTGCCCTCTAGCCCCTGTTGACAACATAGATTTGGGAACTCGAGATGAGGCCGTGGGGCGGGGGGTCCTGACACCCACTTTACCCTCTCTGAGCTCAGGAGCATTGACCGAGCCTCTGGCGCCTGGGGCTTGACTGGAGGGCGGGGTCCGGCAGAGGCCCCGCCTCGAGACCCCAGGACGCCCCTCCCCTCCCCACAGTGAAGCACAGACTCCGGGGAGAACGCAGGCATGGTCGGAAATTATCGCCTTTATTTCTTGGCCGGTCGCGAGGGACGGTCGGGACCGGGCGGGTCCTGCTGGCCTAGGGGGCGTCAGGGGCAGCCACTGGCGGCTCCGGATCCGCCTCGTCGCGGGCGCGGGGGAGCTCAGGTCCGGCCTGCCGGGGGCGGGGTGAGGCTGCAGACCAGGTTCCCGCGCTCCTCGCGTCCGCCCGCGTCTGCCCTAGGCCTCCACCGAGGCTTCCTCTACTTCCGGGGCCGCCCTGCTCCCCACAGACCCCACTCTCAGGGGCCACTCCCAGGACCCCTGCCCGCCCCGCCTCCCTACCTCTCCCTCGCCGGCCCCGACCCCGGGGGCGCTCTGGACCTGCTCACCGAATATCTCCAGCTCCGCCTTCAGCCTGCGGAAAAGGGGCCGAGGAGAGAGGAGGAAGAGAGGGAGAGTCTAGGGAACAAGGAAGAAGCCACGGAGACGCGGAGACCCGACGACGCCGAGGGAGGCACAGGCGGGGGAAGGGACAGTGGGGGGCGGAGCGGGGGACCTGGACCGGTTCCCCTCCGCCCTGTCCCTGCCCTCCTCGCCCACACCTCCCTTCCCCTCTCACCCGTCATTCACCGCCCTGGCGCCCTCGACCTCAGGCAGCGAGCGCAGCCGCCGCCCCACGTCCCGCAGCTTGGCGCGCACCAGCCTCCCTGCGGGTGGGCGGGCGTTAGGGGCAGGGCCGAGGCCCAACCACATGCCCCTCCCCCGGCCCACCTGGCGCGGGAGGCTCACTCTCCGAGAGCAGCTGCTCCTTGCTCCTCTCCAGGGCACGGATCTCCCGGGCCAGTCGCTGCTCCAGCATCTGCGAGGACAAAGAGGAGGCCTGCCCGTCTGCATGTCCTCTTGGCTACACGGCCCGCCCCTCCCCTTTTGTGCTTCTCGGGAAGTCTAAGTCTTCACGTACATTAGGTCATTCATTCATTCAACTATTTATTAACTCAATGTGCAGTTTCTGCTGTGGCTGGAGACCCACCCACCTCCCCCCCAAACGCTCTGCATGTCTCCAGCCACCTCTCAAACTTGAACTCTTCCCACTCTCCTCATCCTCCACTCCCCAGTCTGCAGCTCCTCAAAGGCTTCAGGCACCGTCCAGTCCCAGGGCCTTCCTTCTGTACCCAGATACCTGCACCGCTTCTTCCCTCACTTCCTTCACCTCTGCGTTGAGATGTCACTTGCTTAGAGGCCTTCCCACTGACGTTCCACGATCTAGTCACTAACTTTCTTGGTGCCTCCACTGTCCCCAACCAGCTTGAGACAGCCACTTTGATCTGCTAAAGACGTGGCCTCTTTGATCTGCTACCCTCTCTCACTGCCTCAAATGCAGCCCGGTGCAGCCACTGACATTAGCTGAATGAAGGAATGACCTGACCATAGCTTTCTCTGGGCTGCCATTTGCCACTGCAAGATGAACATACTCTGGGTGAGCAGGGGGAAAGCGGATCACAATGGTAGGCACCCCTCTGGGAAGGTGATGCTGGGTGTGGCAGTAAGGCATGGTGAGACTTAAGTTGATTTTAGATAAAAGCTGAGGGACTGAATAGGTGGACAAGGGGAAGCAAGGAATCAAGGACTATCCCGCAGCATTGGGCCTGGGCAGGGGTGGACTCTGGGCCAGTCAGTGGGACACTAAAGCCAGGGGAGGAGTGGCTTTGGTTGCAGGCAATGATAATGGCTCACGTGGAATTCCCAGAGGTCCTTGTGCTGGCCCGTCAGATCCTCCAGCTGTCCTTTGACATCCAACCTGGAGGCCGACACCCAGGAATGAGAGAACACATGCTAGGCCTGACCCCTGATGGGGGCTCCTCATGTGCGGGCCTTCAGATCCTGCCCATGCTTCCTCTGCTGGGAGCCGCTTCATGGGTTTTATCCTCTAAGCTTTGGTTCCTGCATCATCTCTTCCAATAAACTCTCCCTGATGCAAGCCCTGCTCCCACTTTCTATACTGTGGTCTGCCAAGCCCCAGGCTTGGGAGTTACCCCAGATTCCTCTGTTTGGGACTCTGAAACCTGAGAGTTATAGACAAAAATTTGTTCCATGTAGTGTTGCAACATGTGCTTCCTGGGAAGGGAAAGACAATCCTGAGTGGTATTCTCTGAATGACCCACCATTCACTCCAGCAGGAGTGGGAGTTGGGATGTCTGTTCACCGCATTCACCTTTCTCATTTCCCCTGTTGAACGAGAACCTTCATGGGCCTCTGTTGAGAACATCACCCTGTCCATCCTGTCCCCCATGGAATGAACTCTGCCTTCCCAAGAAAGCTTTGTGAGGCGTGTGGTAATCTGACACCACAGATTCTGTAACATCCTGGCTTGAAGCCTGACCTGTTACTTCACTGTGACCCTGGGCAAGTTACTTAACCTCTCTGGGTCTCAGTTTCCTCATATGTAAAATGGTGGTGTGGAGGGTGACATTAGCCTTTAACTCTTATAATTGTCATTATGAGGATTAGGTACATAAATGAGCATAAATGCTCATCAGACAGTGTGAGTAGTGTGGTTAAGTATACACACATTAGCTAACATCAGGTTTCCCCATGCAATTAAAGTCATGGTGCACCAGGCTGTGAGACCTCTGGTAACAGGAATGTGCTAAGTAAAGGTTCACAGGATGCTGGGCGTGGTAGCTGACGCCTGAAATTCTAGCACTTTGGGAGGCTGAGGCAGGCAGGATCACCTGAGGTCAAGAGTTCAAGACCAGCCTGACCAACGTGGAGAAACCCCATCTCTACTAAAAATACAAAATTAGCCAGACGTGGTAGCACATGCCTATAATTCCAGCTACTTGGGAGGATGAAGATATGGATGGATACACGGTTGGAGAGACAGTTGATTGGATGTGTGAGTTGCTGGCTGGAGAAACGATAGCTGATTAGAGAAATGATGAGTAGAAGAATAGTGGCTGGATAGAGAAAGAAAGGATTGCTAGAAGAAAGGATAGATGTCTGGATGGATGGTTGGCTAAGTGAATATATGACGGGAAGGATAGAGAGAGGATGAATGCATGATTGGATGGATGGAAGATTGTTAGGTGGAAGGTTGGAGATAAAATAGCCATCTGGCTGGATGACATGGTTGGATAGTTGGGTAGATGGATGAATGGATGAATAAGTAAGTAGGTGAATGGCTAGATAGGTAAGTAGATGAATGGGTGGGCAAATGGATGACTGGGGCTTAAAATAAGCAGACAAATAAGCAAGTGAATGGATATCAAAGGACCTGGATAGCCGACAGCAAAAGACTGAGGCTAACACCAATGGATGGAATATATTTGATAAAGAAATTAGTAACGAATAATTAAATGAGTAAATTAATCTTAACACGACCATTTAATATCAGAGATAACCAAGGAAGTCTTTTGTCTGACTGCTCTATTTATAGAAAGGTAAAATGAGGCTTCCATGTCCAAGATTGATTTCCATAGCTCTTGCTCCCTCCTTTTTCACCTGGGGAATGAGGTGGGGAAGAGCTGAGGCAGGGCCACTTACCTCCGAGCCTCACTTTCCTTCTCTTGGCAGTGCATCTGGAGGATCCTGAGTGCCTCTGTGGGGAAGGAACCAAGGGAACCCTTTGGGAGCTCTTGGGGAGTCAGGGTTGGCCAGAGGTAATGGGCCCCACATCATGTCAGGTGTTGGAGGGCACTGTGAGGACTTGGGTGTTTACTCCAAGTAAGGCAGCGATCCAGGGAGAGATCTGTGCAGAGAGGGAAGCACCCTGACTTAGGTTTCAGTGGGATTCCTCTGGCTGCTCTGAGGAGTATGGACTTTTGTGGGATGGAAGAGTAGAATAAGGAAGACACAGTAACTGGTAAATACCTTGCTTTTTGCTCAAGACCTCCTCTAGGTGCACTTTCTCTCCATTCACTGGAAAACACAACGACACTTTCAGCCTCCAGGCACCCCATCGCCATCCCCATTGCAACTTCATATAAGGGGAAAGCCACATAGAAGGTGTAGTACAGCCCTAGGAGAGCTGACGTATCTTCTTGCCACCCTTGCAACCATCTCCCACAAGGACCATCCTGATCCAGCTTCTCCCCCTCTATGCCCATATTCCTTGTAAATGTTGAAGGACTGAAGACCCTGAAGAATGTACAAGGTTTACACTGAGGAGAGAGATGGCGATAAAGAAATACACACACAATGTCAGGTGGACATAAAGGCTCCTAAGAAACAAATCAGCCAGGGGCGTGAGAATGACCAAGAAAGGGCGGGATTCTATTCTGAGATGAGACCATCAAGATAGGCCTGTCAGGGTGAAATCTGAGCTGAGAGCTGAAAGATGACATGAGACAGTGAGAGGCAATATAGATTATGTGAGCTAAGAGCATGTAGGCCGGGGAACAGCCTGTGCAAAGGCCCTGAGGTATGCACAGAAGCATCCGCAGTGTTGATGGGTCCCTCTTTTGGCCCCACTTACAGGAGTCTAATTCCCTACGCAGGGTCTCCCAGAGAGTGTGGGTCTCTCTCAGTTCCTCACTGGATTTCTTCTTTGCTGGGCCAAGAAGGGAAGAAGACACTGTGTGAGTCCTTCTAGCCTTGCTGTTCTCTCGCAAATATGACACTGCATATTCATCTTCAAACAACCCTACAGGGGCCTAGATTTTATAGATGAGGAGGTGGATTCATTGTAAATCCAGGCTCTTCCTGCTGGCCCCAGCTGGCCAGGCTAGGTCCCCAAGTTTACCTTGCTGAAGCTCATTAATCCGGTTAATCAGGTCCTCTATCTGTGGCTCCAGACTTCCCTCTGAAGAAAGAAAGGAAGAAAGACTGAGCCAGAGAAGACTGGTGTCTGGCTGTCCAAGGCAGACGGAGAAGCACTGTGTCTGCTGCTATCAATTAATAGGCATATATTGAGCACCTGCTGTGTGCTGACTCTGCCAGAGCCCCTTGAAGGGCTTGTATTCTGGGCTGGGGAGATGGACATTGAGCAAAGGTAAACAAATCAATTCAGGTGGCAGTAGCTGCTGTGAAGAGAAATAAAGTGAGGCAAAGCGTTGAAGAGCAAAAGGATAAAAGGCATGTCTGGAGATAAGGAAAGGGCCCAGATGAGGAGAGGGAAGCCGGTCCCGCAGTTCTGTCAGGGTAGAGCGTGGAGGCGGGACCCATTCCAGGCAGAGTGCAACAAGGCAGAAAGGAACAAGTGCAAATTCCCCATAGTGTGGCAGGAGTGGGTGAGGCACGTGTCGAAAGTAACAGTGAGGGGCTGCTGTGGCTCAGGTCTAGTGAGCAAGTGGAGAGTAGCAGAAGGTGACGTGGGGGAAGTGGGAAGTGATATCACTCAGGGCCTCTTGGGCCATCGTGGAAGCCTTTAGATGTAACTCTGAGTGTGGTGTGAGCCAATGGAGACGTCCCATCTGCCCCGCCCTATCAAAAGCCAGACAGGAAGGGTTGTCAGTCTGGACTCTGGTACTGGCCTCATCTAAGAAATGGGGAAACCCTGCTTTTACACTGCTGGTGGCAAGTTTCCCAGTGATAGGGTGATCACTGTCCCTTTAGAGAGTCACCTCTAACTTCTCATAGTCCCTGTTTCAGTGCTCTATATGCAGGAGACTTCCTTCTCATGCCTCTTTGGCTTCAAGGTTGGCAACACAGAACGGGGGCAAAAAGCTGCCCAACCCTTGCCAGGTCTCACTGCCGACCCCTCAGACACTCTGGGGTTAATAAATTCAGACCCTGGATTTTCCAAGGTCAGCCACTCCAGCTTCTGTGACTTCCAGGTGAGTGGGTGCTCTCCACGGTGCTGATTATGACTGACAGAAATCTCTGGGGGTCTTTGTTTCACTGGAAATGATCAGTTTGGGTCACTGCATTTCTGGCCCTGCAATTTCTCTCCCTAATTTTACCTAGGCAGCAGTCCCAGTGCACTTCTTCTGCAGGCAGCCACAGAGTGGGAGAAGGGAAGACTACTGCTTTTGTTTGGAATAGACTGACATGATAGTATTTTAAGATGAGAATGGACTGGGGGTCTAACCTCTGGCCAGCACTGCCTCGGCTCTGATGTAGATACTGGGTGCACACTGGCTCCCAGATCTCCTGCAACCAACTGCATTGCTATTTGTATGTAAAAAGGGAGGACAAAAAAAAAATACATCCATCAATGCATTTTTTAAAAACCTCTGGAAAGATACTTAAAAATTGAAAAACAATAGCTGCTTGCCCTTGAGTCAGGGAAATGTATGACTGGTGTGTGGCGGGAGGGAGTAGGGATGGCAGGGGAACTGGTTTTTCCTTTCCTTTAAACTTCTTGAATTTTGAACTGTGAGGCTGTATTCTTGGTTCAAAGAATTAAATTGTATAAGAGGGAGAAAGTGCAATGGGATAATTTCCTGAGGTTGTGAGTTGAGGTGGCTGAATTTGAACCATGTCTTTCTGACTTGAAACCCCAGGCTGAGCCTCAGAAACAAAGAGACACATGACCTTTCTGCAGCTTTATCACCATTGCCAGCAAGTCTTCAGTCTTCAAAGACTTGGCTTGCCCTGTAGAAATGAAAATCAAAATTACAGGACATAGCGAGAGTGAGAGGGGAGAGAGAAGGGAAGTAGGAAGTCCCAGCGGGGTCTGCAGACACCCCTGGGCTGGGGCTAAGGATGGGATGAGAGACAGATTTCCATCCGAAGCAGGGCCCCCGTCTCTTGCCCTTGAGGTTTATGGTGTGTGCTAGATAAATCAGGACCCCTAAGGGTCAGCTTCTCCCTGAGGGGTTAAAAGACACCACTACAAACATCCCCTTAATGAAACTCAGGGGTGAAAGAAGGGAATGCATGTTTGCTGATGCTGCTGTTCAAGATCATTATGAAGTTCTAACCAGAGCAATAGGGCAGGAAGATTTCATATGAATTTCTTTGAAATAATTATAGCTCATAATTTATACATTCTTAATGAACTTATAGATCTAGGTAATAGTTACTAATGGCTACTAACATCAAAAAAAGACAACTGGATATTGTGAGCCTCTCTCTTTTTCTTTCTTTACCCTGCAGCTCCAGTTCAATGGATTTTTATTTTTATTTTTAATATAGAGAGTTTATTTCAGCTAAGTTGAGGACTGCAGCTCAGAGTGCACTTACAAGCTGCCTTGGGGAGTGCTCCCTATGAGGCTCTAGATGGAAGAAGACAACATGGCTGATGAAGGATTTTTGCCCCAAAAACCCCCACCAAAATCAAAAAAGCCTGATGGAATCCCATCAGGTTTCCACATCTAAATATGAATTCAGAGGAAGTACAAAGGGCAGGAAAACACATTATGACACCACTGGGGATGTGCTCAATATCATGTGGACTGTGGGAAACTCCACAGGAAAACCTGTTTCTTCAACAAATAAGTTGCAAAGAAGAAAATGAGGGAGAGGGGAAATCCTACAGATTAAAAAAGACTTGAGGCATGTATCAATCAATTAAATGAACAGACCTTATTTGAACCCTGATTCACCACACTTTTCACCATATATACTTCTATGTATATTTTAACATGAGCCTGTGTTACTTCTAAAATTCCAACAAGAAAAACCACAGGAAAATATTAACGTTAAAAAAAAAATCCTTAAGTCTTGAAATCAATGGTAAAGGTCAAATCTCAGTGACCTACGCCTCTCTAAGGAAAATTGAACAGAGAAGATGAAAGGCAGCTCGCAAACATGATAGCCAAAAAGTTAATGAAGAAACGCTTACCCACAATAGTATACAGTGAAAATTCCCTCTCCCTCAGACTTTAAGTTCTCCAATTCTCCTCAGAGGCCACTAGCATTACAAGCTATGTGTAGGTACTTGGAGATAATTCAATGCATATACAAACATACCTCCCACATTTTCATTTTGTTTTTCATTTTGTTGTTGTTGTTTTTGAGATGGAGTCTGGCTCTGTTGCCCAGGCTGGAGTGCAGTGGCACGATCTCAGCTCACTGCAACCTCTACCTCCCAGGTTCAAGCGATTCTCCTGCCTCAGCCTCCTGAGTAGCTGGGACTAAAGGCGCATGCCACCACGCCTGGCTAATTTTTTGTATTTTAGTAGAGACGGGGTTTTACTGTGTTGCCCAGGCCAGTCTCAAACTCCTGAGCTCAGGCAACCCACCCACCTCGGCCTCCCAAAGTGCCAGGATTACAGGCGTGAGCCACCACGGCCAGCTACATCCCACATTTTCTTTTTTTGTTTGTTTGTTTGTTTTTTGAGACACAGTCTTGCTCTGTCGCCCAGTCTGGAGTGCAGTGGGCTGATCCCAGCTTACTGCAAGCTCTGCCTTCCGGGTTCACACCATTCTCTGCCTCAGCCTCCAGAGTAGCTGGGACTACAGGTGCCTGCCACCACATCAGGCTAATTTTTCTTTTTTTTTGGTATTTTTAGTAGAGACGGGGTTTCACCATGTTAGCCAGGATGGTCTTGATCTCCTGACCTCGTGATCCGCACAACTCAGCCTCCCAAAGTGCTGGGATTACAGACGGTTACAGATGTGAGCCACTGCACCCAGCCCACATCCCACATTTTCTACGTAAGTGGTAGCATGTTGTACATGATGCACCCCATCTTGTAGTTTTCATTTGACAATGTACACCAGTGATCTTTTTATTCTTTTTAGTGGCTGCATGGCATTCCACTGTGTGGATATACCATAATTTCAGAGCAATATCCTATTGATGGATATTTAAGCTGTTTACCTTATTTTGCTGTTACAAAGAATGCCACAATGATCATCTGCATTTGTGTTGTCAAGCTGCCATAACAAAGTACCACAAACTGGGTCTTCCCTCTGTGTCTGTGTCTTCACCTGACACTCTCATATCTTTATGTGTCTATATTTTCCTCTACTTATAAGGACACCAGCCGTTGAGTATGGCCCTCCCTAATCCAGTGTGACCTCCTCTTCACTAACTATATCTGCAAAGACCCTACTTCCAAATAAGTCACATTTCTGAATTTCTGGTGGATATGAATTTTGAAGGGACACAATTTAACCTAGTACACCATCCTTGTACATTATTCTTTGTGCTTGCATTAGAGTGTATCTACTGGGTACACATAGAATACTACTTAGATGCTACTTGGTGGATCAAAGGCATGTATATCATGGAATTTGGCTGATAGGAAATTGCCTTTCACCTGTCTCAGGCTCAAAAATCATACTCTTACCAGGCAAGTATGCTTTTAATCTTCTTCATTTTTTTTTTTTTTTTTGTTTTGTTTTTTTGCCAACCGGCAAAAACTGTTTCATTTCAAACTTTCTGATAAATAAATGCCAAAACCTTATTCATTTCCTCTTGATCAGAAATTCCACTCCTCGGAATGCCTCTTAAGGACATAATTAAGGATTGTGGGCGAGATGTTGTTTCACTGTTTATACTTTTAAACTCAGAAGTAACGGCTGGGCGCAGTGGCTCACGCCTATAATCCCAGCACTTTGGGAGACCAAGGCGGGTGGATCACCTGAGGTCAGGAGTTTGAGACCAGCCTGGCCAATGTGGCAAAACCTCAACTCTACTAAAAATACAAAAATTAGCCGGACGTGTTGGTGTTTGCCTATAACCCCAACTACTCAGGAGGCTGAGGCAGGAGAATTGCTCGAACCCAGAGGACAGAGGCTGCAGTGAGCCGAGATGGCACCATTGCACTTCAGCCTGGGCAACAAGAACAAAACTCTGTCTCAAAAAAAAAAAAAAAAAAGGGAAACAACTTGAAGATACCTTAGGGGATTAATTACAGCATGTTTGTAGGATGAAATTCTTTGCAGCGATTAAAATCCACGTTGTGAATCAGGGTTTTTTACCTGAGCTTATTAGATATTTTTTGAAATATTTGGTGGTATGTTCACCTTCTTTATGTCTTTTTGTTTGGCCTGAAATCCTTTATAAGTTAGTATGTATTATTTTAATTTGCATTTTAACATTTAAATTACACAATAAACACATGTAGAATAACTTACATGATAAACAAATGTGGAAGAACAAAATTTAAAGGAAAAGTCTCCCCCTCACCAGCAGCCCCTTCTCCAAGTCACTCCCTTTCCCAGAAGTAACCACTGCCAGCAGTTTGGTGACAACATTTGGTCTTTTAGTAAAATACATTTCATGTATTGCTCTAAATTTTACTTTCTTACTCAAGTAATATTCTAAGAAAATTCAAACAAAGAAATATGTGACATCAAAAATGAAATTTCCTCTTTTCTCCTTAATCCTAAATCTCACTGCTTCCCCTGATACGATCACTTGGAACAAGTTGGCATGTCCCCTCCTGAGATTTTTTTAATTTCAAAAATATTCTTAATATTTTGGAAATAAGACAAAGTAAAGCTACTTTAATACCAAGGGGAGGTGTCTGTGATTGTTTTATTTTTAGTACCTTATTATGAGAACTTTCAAATGCACATGAGAGTAGAGAAGATATTATGATTAACTCTCATATGCTCATTGTCCAGATCTGACAGTCATTAATATTCACCCTATTTGTTTCAGCTACGTTTCTCCTGTGTGGAATTATTTTTAAGCAATGCCCAGGCTGCTTGACATTTTATTCTCAGATACTTCATCAGGAGTCTCAGCTACTTAAGGACATTTTCTTAGATGACCCCAATCCTATAATCACAACTGACAAGATTAATACTCATCAGGTAACATCTCCCAATGCCCAGGCTATGCATTAATTTCCTGATTGTCTCCACATCTTTTTTATGTCTGGCATTTGCAACCATTTCTGCAAAAGCTCCATCTGTGTTTTTCCTCTCTCTGCTTTCTAGTGCTAGTCAAGAAATAAGGCCAAGAGTGGGTAATAAGTAAATCTTTTAAATAATCCAACTAATGCTTTGACACAGACACACAAAGTCCATTACAAAAGAAAGTGGCCAGCACAGTAAGAGCACCCTTTTAAACATTTTATTTTGAAATAATTTCAGATGTACACAAAAGTTGTAAAAATAGGCCACAGTGCTCCCATTTTGCCCTTTATCAGATTCCCCATTTGTAAGCGATACAGAATAATAAGTTGCAGACAACTTGACTCATTACTCCTTACTATTCCAGTGTTTATTTCCTATATACAAAGGGAATCTACCAGGTAACCACAGTACAACAATCAAAACCTGGATGTTAATACTGATCCAATATGAATATAGGATCCTTGGTTGCCATTCAAAATGTTCCCTCTTCTCCCTTATATTTTAAAATTATATATGACTACTTACATTTTTCTAAAAGAAAAATAGAACAACAAATCACAAAAATGCCTCTACCTCTGCACTACTCCCAAAATCCAAATCCCTCGTCCAGAGTTATCACTCAGGCTTTAACCATTCAGACACTTTTTCTGTGCAACATACACAGGGCTATAACCTCCTCCATTTTTGTTTCAATCCCAACTGGCTTGTCTCTAATAAAAATATGGTCTATTTTGGAGCTCCTTGTGTGTCAAGAATAATCCTATCAACTTAAAATTTAATTTTAGTACATTTAAATTACAATTTATCTTTTTCTGCCTCTTAAAAAAAAAAATCCACCACAGAGACATTCCACAGCATGCACACATAAACCTAGACTTAGCCATTTAAGTGACTGTGTTGTGCCTACATCAACACTCCAATGACCATTCCTGGTCCATACACTTACATATTCTCCTATGATTACATAGCATGGCGACTGCAGAAGTGGAAGAGCATTTTAGATGCTAAAAATACTCTGCCAAACTGCCTCTAGCAAAGCCTTTACTTTGAGTCAGCTCTCTTCTCTGAGGCAGGAAAAGGCCTGCTTCTCTACAAGGTCATCAATACCAGATACTATTCTTCCCTTTATAAAGCCAATTTGATGGGCTAGAAATGGCAACTTGATACATCTTTCAGTTTTTCCTTTGCTAGTGAAGTCAGTCATAACTTTAATTTTGAGGAATTTGAAAGGTTGATACTAAAACAGTTTTTTTAAATTGTAGTGGCAGCTAAGTATTATATAGTTAATACATGAGATCTATTTGCATCTGTCTTATTTCCGTCTGCCTTTCGTTGAATGCTGGCACTTAGTATGTGGCTCTAATCTAAAACAGCTCTCTGTGTGGAAGTTATTAGTCACACATTAAAAAATTACTGAAACCTACTTTACACCAAGCAGGCATTGTTTTAGGTGCAGGGGAGTGAGAGGTAAACAGTCTCTGTTCTCATGGAGCTCGCATCCTAGGTCAGGTAATAAACAATAATCATTACTTTGACGTCTGTATGGGTAGGTCTGGCAGGATGCAGTCTAGTGTGTTTATTAATACAGTGGTTTAAAGAGTGTGCAGAAAGGGGTGTTAGAGATAGATAAAAGTGGGGCAGAAAGGTGACAACAGTTGAAGCATAGTGATGGGTACATGGGCTTTGTTTATGCTATTTTCTCTACGTTGGTACACTTTGAATACTTCTGTAACAACACAAAAAATACTAGTGGCATACAAATGCATTACTGCCTTGGGAATTTTTTTTTCTTTTTTTTTTTTCTCTCTCTGTTGTCTGTGCTGGAGTACGGTGGCACAATGTCAGCTCACTGTAACCTCCGCCTCCTGGGTTCAAGCAATTCTCCTGCCTCAGCCTCCCAAGTAGCTAGGACTACAGGCACCCGCCAACCACACCTGGCCAATTTTTGTTTTTAGTAGAGACGAGGTTTCACCATGTTGGCCAGGCTGGTCTCGAACTCCTGAGCTCAGGTGACCCACTCACCTCGGCCTTCCCAAGTGCTGGGATTACAGGAGTGAGCCACCAAGCCGGGCCAAGGAAGATTTTTTCCTTCCTTTTTTTTGAGACTGAGTCTCGCTCTGTCACACAGGCTGCAGTGCAGTGAGGCGATCTCAGCTCACTGCAACCTCCGCCTCCCAGGTTCAAGAGATTCTCCTGCCTCAGCTTCCTGAGTAGCTGCGATTACAGGTCCACGCCACCACGTTTGGCTAATTTACATACACACACACACACACACACACACACACACACACACACACACACATATATAGTTTTTAGTAGAGACAGGGTTTCACCATGTTGTTCAGGCTGATCTCTAACTCCTGACCTCGTCATCTGCCTGCCTCGGCCTCCCAAAGTGCTGGGATTACAGGTGTGAGCCTCCGTGCCTGGTCTGAGATTTTTTTTTCTTTTGGATGGAATACAATTTCCAATAGTGTCTAGGACTACACCCCTCCACCCTCCTTTGCCTGTCGTTCAAGTCGATACCCTGGAGAAAAGAGGCTGTGGGGGAGGCCATGTTCGATTAAGAGGTTTAAGAGTCCATCAAAGTGTGATAGGTGTTAGGTGTGAAATGGCAACATTGGGAATTACTGTTAATAAGGGGTGGCTGCAGCAAGGTGATTTTTATGAGAACATCCCCACCGCCCCACTTTTGTTTGAAGACTTGCGTACTGAACTATGTGTTGTTTACTTTCAACAACGTATTCACTAGAGTTGACAGAAGTTAATCTCGATGGTAGTAATATGCCTGTTAATTTATCTCCGCTCTGCTGAACGGTTAAAATATTGTTTTTCTTCAATAACAAAAGTCTTAACATTTTATTTAAAAAATATTGGAATATCATTATTTCATTATTGTAATGGGATGAATCCTCCCCCCTTTCTGCCCTGGTTAGAGAGAAAGGAGTGCAGCCCACTTGCCCTCACTACCTTCAGCCTCCTCAGCGGCTTCTGGCGCCTCCACATTCAGAGGTTTCAGCTTCCCCGCCATTTTCCAACGCGGGGCCTGCGCGTGAGCCTTGCTTGATGACTGGTTGAAAAAGAAACCACGTGAGGGCGAAAGGCTTTTCAGCACGCATGCGTGCAGTCCGCGGTTATGCCACCGGTCGACTCAGGAGTCGGCTCTGGGCAAGCGCGGAACACACTGCGCCCCGATTGCATGCTACAACCTTGATGCTGTAACTCCACAAACAAGGGCAGAGCTAGGGTAATGGCCAGTTGGGGAGTGAGGGTAGTGTGCACACATACAAAACCCTAGGAAGGTCTCTCCTGCTTTAGGCTGCTTGTCTTGTGCAGGTTGTCAAAGTCTGGGACAGAGGTGCATGTGCTATGTGGTGGTACACAATAGTTCGAGTCTGTTTTCGTTCACAAATCTTCATCAAAGTTTACGAGAGAGGGTTACTTATCTCTGTTTCACAGATGAGTAAAATGAGGCTTAGAAGCTAAGTGCATCTCCTACGTAAAAATGCTGGATTTCAGCCACTGTGTGCAGTCAGGTGCTTTGTGTCCTGGGTTCCACAGGTGGACACTAGAGGCCACCTTCTCATTAATGTTAGCAGCAGCCGGCATTGAGGGAGGTCATTTCTGGCAGGGTAAAGATGAAGAAAACTACAAGAAGGGCAAAGGAATATCCTTGTGGGTCTTACTTTTAGGACTTTTATGTAGTTTTTTTCTTTAATACCCTCAGGCCAGTTCCAAGCATAGCCTGGCCCTGAAGTGTCAATTCCAGCACCCCTGTGGGCCACCCTAGAGACCTTGGCCAGATCTGGACACTCACGGCTGAGATTCAACTAAGGAGGCAGACCCCTGAAGCAAGTTTGGAGGGGATAGTCCCTGACAGAGGCTAGAGCATCATTCAAGTGGAGGAGATGAGACAGAGGGCAGGGAGAGGGAGGCCTAAGGATTTCCCCAGATGGGGAGGTGCATGACCGGGTGAGGAAAGCAGCCTGCTTGCCTGGCTGCTGCCACCATCTCTTTCATAGACGGGCCTTCAGATCTTGCCCCATTGCCTAGGGAGACAATGACTAGCCACGGACACACCCCCACCCACATTTCCAGGGTGGACAGAAGGTAAAAAACAAAGGTGGTTGCTCCCAGCACTGCCTGGTCTGGGAGCTCCATCTATCAGAGCCCAGTGAACAAGCCATTGTGGGCAGCTTGGTCCGTAGAGGGGGCTGGTGGTGTGGAGTACTTGGGTGGGTAGCGAATGAAGAGCCGGTCCTCCTCTTTCTTCACCCAGCGCAGGAGTTTGGTCACTACCAAGATTGCACCTGCCTTGGTCACCAGAGGGCTGAGGCAGGTATAGAGCTCGAATTTGGAGGTCACCTGGGGGTTTGGGAGGAGACACAGTCAGATGGGCCAGAGCTGGCTATGGACAACCCTGTCTACCCCAATGCAGCTGCATGTCTGCCTCCTGCAACCTGGAACCTGTACCTGGCAGCACCTCCTACCGGGTGCTGCCTAGATACTGGGCTAAAGTAGGTAAGCTGATATTGTGCAACTAATGAGCCAAGGGTCAGCGGGACCTAGTGGCTTCAACTGGGTGATGCTGGTTGTGTTTGTGGGTACTCTCTAGACCTGTCTGCTCATCTGGGGACTGGGGAACACAGTAACAATGTTTAATATTCTGTCAATAACCTATTGTGTACAAGGTCCTGTTCTAAGCTCATACAACTATGTTTTCCTCATCAACAGCCAGGGAATAATATAAAGAGGAACTCTAGTTATGCCTCATACTAAATGGAGAGGCCTGATCCCACAAGATCACTAGTGCCTTTCCTGTGCCACCTCCAAGAGCTCTCCCCTTCACTCCCCCTGCTCCGGCCATTCTGTACTTTCCTTGCTATTCCTCAAACATAGCCAGGCTCAGTCCCACCTCACCACATATCAGTCCTTTCCCTCTGCCAGGTGTACTCTTCCTCCTAATATCCATGTAGCTCCATACTTCCCTACTGCACTCAGATGCCATCTGCTCAGGGAGCCACTCTGATCACGTGGTTTAAAATTCTGGTCCTAACATATCTTGTTTTTTTTTTTTTTTTTAATTTTTTTGACACAGAGTCTCGCTATTGCCCAGGCTGGAGTGCAGTGGCATGGTCTCAGCTCACTGCAACCTCCGCCTGCCACGTTCAAGCGATTCTCCTGCCTCAGCCTCCCGAGTAGCTGGGATTACAAGCGCATGCCACCAAGCTCGGCTAATTTTTTGTATTTTTAGTAGAGATGGGGTTTCACCATGTTAGCCAGGCTGGTCTCAAACTCCTGACCTTGTGACCCACAGCCCCCTCTCCACCCCCACTTGGCCTCCCAAAGTGCTGGGATTATAGGCGTGAGCCACTGCACCCGGCCCATATCTTGGGTTTTAAATTCCAGTCTCTACTAAAAGGTACAAAGGCTCCATGGAGAAATGGCTGAGTTGAGGGATGGAATAAAGAAAGTCAAGTAAGATGTGCTCACGTAGTGAAGGGGACGTGTCAGAAACACAGGGATCAGCCTGGCTGAATCAGGGTACCCACTGGCTAAATCAGAGGCAATTTGAACACCAAAATAAATGCTAGAGAAGGATTTTAACTCACTGAATTAAAGAAAAATCCATGAGATAATACTGATAGAAAATTAAAAATTCAATAAATAGGAGAAGAAAAAGTTATTCCTTTTTTTTTTTCTTTTGAAGTGCAGTGGCGCGATGTCGGCTCACTGCAACCTCCGCCTCCCGGGTTCAAGTGATTCTCCTGCCTCAGCCTCATGAATAGCTGAGATTACAGGCACACACCACCACACCCAGCTAATTTTTGTATTTTTAGTAGAAACGGGGTTTCACTGTGTTGGCCAGGCTGGTCTCGAACTCCTGACCTCAAGTGATCTGCCCGCCTCAGCCTCCCAAAGTGCTGGGATTACAGGCATGAGCCATCACATCCAGCCCCATGTTGTTATTTATAGTAAAATCCCAACCAATAAATGTAGAAAGAATGATGGAGTTAGGAAAACCACTGTCTGGCCAGGTGTGGTTTTCACCACACCCTTTCTAACTCTTTTTGAATATAAATATAAAAACTCTTTACATTGTTTTTGCAACTTCTTTCTAAATCTAAAGGTATTTGAAAATGAAAGTTAAAAAAATTTAAAAACAAAATCCTTAGCCTAGGACAATGCCTGATCCACAGCAGTCATGCAATAAATTAATAATTATGCATTACATGGCAGGGCCTGAGGGAAGGTGCCATTTCTGATAAGGTCCCCTTCTCTGGCCTCCCTCAGTAGCTGACCTTTAGCAAACCCCTAGGAAGTGAGGGCTGGAGCCCAGAGGAGACCCAAGGGAAGGATACCCCGGGTGGAGGGCACAGCAACGGACCAAGCCTGTAGTGTCTGAGGAGTGCTGGGGACTCATGGAGTCATAATGAGCTGGTGATGAATGGAGTACCTCCAGACACATGGACTGGGCTACTAGGGAATTGGCAGGCACAGCAATGGTGGTTAACAGAGCCTCTGGAAAGTCAAAGACACTGTCCTGGTTGCTAATCGGGGAAAAGTACACAGGAGGGTGAGGTTAATGTCGGATTAGAGTCACGGTCATTAGTTGTCAGGGGCTTCAAAGATGTGTGTGTAAAGGCAGGGACAGTGTCGCAGGCAAGGCACAGCCCAGCCAGAGGCCTGCTGTGTTTGGTGGAGGCACTATGGCTGGAGGGGATACAATATAGGGAAAGGAGGCTGGAAGTGGGGAATTAATTCACTCAGAGCCCTGCCCAACTTACCCAGGCCAGCAGTGTCTCCTTCTCAGCCACGTGGTAAATGAGGCGCAGGGGTCGGGAGGTGTTGTGGAGACGAGCATGCAGGCGGTGGTACAGGTCAGACAGCCGCTGCCGCTCCTCCTCTCTGCTGTAGGGGGCCTCTAGCTCAGGGCTGCCATGATGGAGGGAGGTGGAGGGCAAGGTTAGTCCATGGCCTTCTTGGGTGGCCCATTTCCTCCCTCAGTCTAGAGATTTCAATTAAGTTAGGGAGCTAAGCCTCTCCCATGAGACTTGAAGATTCTCAGGGGTTGGAGGCTGACCTTCCCTCATCAAACTAGGGGATTCCCTGAGTACTAGGACCCTGCTCTCCACCAGAAGAGGGGGATTCCTTTAAGTCCTTGACTGATGCTCCATCATCAGAGACCTGTTCTGTTCCCTCTTTCTTAAGCATGGCCAGTTATCTCTCCTGAGTCACATCCGGAGATGCTGAACTTCCTGGTTTGACAGGCCTTCCCACCCAGCCAGTTGCCTTAGGGTCAGGGCCTACCTGGTAAACTGGGGCAGTTGGCGGTGGTGGTCAGGGATGTCCAGCGGCTTATACAGGAAGTGCCGGAGGCCGGGCGCCCCCACAGCCTGCACGCTGTAGGCAGGAGCACTGGCTGATGAGGCGTTAGAGAAGCTGGCAGCCTCCCCAAGAACACGCATGGCACCAAGGGCATGCATCCCGTCTTCAACCAGGCGCCGGCAGGCGGCCATGGCATGGAAGGCTTCACGTTGGGTGCCAAGCAGCAGCAGGCAAACAGGCATAGCATCCAGGCGGGCCACGTAGGCGTAGAAAAAACCATCAGGGTTGAAGCGGGGCAGGCACACTGGTGCCCAAGCCTCACCCGCCGCAAAGGCTGGTGCACCCACCCAGTCGAGCAGCAACTGCAGGTCAGCTGGGTCCAGCCGGCACTCGGCCAGCACATTCCGCTCCTGGGCTGCTGTTATCAGTCGACCGCCTACTGCCAGCACTGACAGCGCCAGGCCAGGCGCTGTGCAACGTCGGAGGAGCGCACCCAGTGCGTCTCGCAGCGGGCGGGCAAGGGGCACACAGCGCACGGCACCCAGGAGCAGGGCTCCTGGGTCCTGCTCCACACTGTCCAGAAGTCGGTCCAGTGTGCGCTCTGAGCCAGCCAGCAGGCGGCGGAGGTCATAGTTCTGCTTGTGTGCGAATATGCGGGCGACACTGGCACGTGTCAGCGTGCTCACGATCTGTGCGTGCACAGCTAGCAGCTCCCCCCGCAGTTGGGCTGCTGACTGAGAAGTCCGTGACATGGCCACGAGCAACAGTGGGCCCTGTTGTAGGAACACCAGCTTGTGGTCCTCTGAGGAAGGGAGGGATAAGAAGAGGGGGTAGAGCTGGATCAGGAATGACCAGAGGGAGACAGTGGGGCTCTTCCACTCTCTCCTACCATACACACACTGGGCCCGAGTCCACACCATCACTCTGTGGGCACCCGGACTGGGGTAAGGACAAGCTGGAGGCATCTGGACATTTGCAGAGACATGATGGGATGGCCAAAGGAACAGGTAGGTTAGATACACAGCATGGAGCAGGGGCAGGTGGGAAGAGATGGTACAAGGGCTGACACAGAGCCAGAAAGACACAGTTCAGCCACACAGGCCCTACAGTCATGTTCTCAGGCAACACAGAAGTATCCAGCTAGTCATTCAGATCCCAGCAAGTCAATCATTCAGAAACCAGCAGGCCAGACAGAGATGAACCCCCCACCTCCCGCCACTGACAGTTAGAGCCCTGGCTGACCATCCACACACATGGACCCAACCCTGGCTGGCTGGATAGTGCCTGAGGCAGGCAGGCAGACCTACCCATGCCAGCCATATTCCCGGTCACTGTCCCCCATTCTGCCTCCCACCTGTTTGCTCACCAGCGTAGATGGCGCGGATGGTATCTCCTGCACTCTGCACAAAGGACACCAGGGCGGTCATTACACCCATGGTAGCCGACAGTGCCTCCACACTACCGTACCGTGAGTAGATGGGCTTGCCAGCTTCACTCAGCACAAACACATGCTTCCGCTGCCTGCGCCACTCCTCATCACTGGGGTCCCCGCCCTGGCCTCCAGAGCTACTCTCAGGGCTGTGCGTGGGACTATTCTCAGGGGCTGCAGGACTCCAGAGCCGAGAGGTACTTGACGGGGCCTCTGACTGGGGCGGTGGTGATGGGCTGGGTGGCTGGTCCTTGTCCTTGGATCCTGAAAGGGAGCCCCTGGTGGGTCATCTGCATGTGAACCCCTAACCCCATATCCCCAAGGACCCACCAAATATCTACTAGCCCCTCCAGGACCCCTGCATGCTGACACAGACCTCCAAGTGTCTCCTATGCCCCTCAATGACAAATGACTGCCCTAGGACCCCGCAATGATCTCCCTAAAACCCTAATAAACCAACACATTCTCATTGTCATTCCACTGGACCTGCTATGTTCCTACAGACCAATTACTTCCCTTTCAATAACTGTCATTCCCAAGTCTTCAAAGCACCCCATTGACTATGGATGATGATTATTCATCTCCAATGATCCCCCATTAACTCCTCTGACCCCTATTTTTTCACCTGATTTCTCCTCACCCAATGGCCACCATTAACATATATTAATATCTTAAGTGTCTGAATGCCCCTTCCCCCGCCACTACCCTATCAGTGATGCCCACTGATAGATGATGACCCCTACTAACTCTCCTGGTTGCCCATTTATATTCTTGGTAATGTCCACTATTTCTCCCAGTGACTGTCATTAATATCCACTAACACCTAGCTCTTTAAGACTCTCCTAATCCACTATTCACTCCCACTGTGGTTCACAAACACCCCAATGACCCTACTTTAACAATCATTAACACCAGGTTTTTCAGTGATCCGCCATGACTGCCCTGATCCACAATTTATTCTACTCCATGTCCACTCACCCCACCCCCAACAATGATCATCATTAACTTCCACTAACACCCAGCACTTCAGAGACCTTCACTCACTCCCCTGACCACCTTCAATCTCATTGATATCCACTCCCCTCCCTACAGTAACCATTATAACATCCACTAACACACAAGACTTTAATGACTTTCACTGCCCTTCCCCATGACCATCATTAACATTCACGAAAACCCACAACTTCAATGGCCCCTACTGACACATCCATTTATTCCCATTCGTCCCCCAATGACAGCCATTATTATCCATGTGCAGCTATGTCTCAATAATTTTCCCATGAAATCCCAATAATTGCATATTCTTTTATTGACATTCCCATGACTGACACTCCCATGTCCCCAAATATCGTTATTCCCTCCTAATAATTGATCTTACCTGCTATTAATTCCCAAGTCCTCAACCTCCCCACCCACATTTATTCTCACATCACTGATCCTTCCCAGTGATTCCATTTACATCCACTAATTCCAAAGTGATCAATGGTACAGACTTCTCACTGACTTCCATTAAATTCCAAATGAACAACTTTACACATCCACTAACATTTGGTTCCTTAAAGACTTCTCAACAGCCTACCAGTGACTTCAATGATGTAAATACTCTGAGTGCCCATGGAACTTCACTGATTCCCCTTCCCACTTCTATTATTTAATAAATAACACCCTACTCCTCAAAAACACTAACTTCTAAACAGTACTCCTTGGAATCTATTGACTTTCTTCAGCGCATTCTTTGACCCAAACACTCTAAATCCTCAGTGACCCTCTTTGGTTCTAACACCTCCCTTTTTGATTCCTCAATGACCTAAACTCACACCAAACCCCCAGGGAACATCCGTTGACATCCAATGACTTCCTCAGTGAAGTAAACTACACCATGTGTCCACAATGACCTCCTCCTGACCCGGCTATGGTTTGAGCCACTTCTCTTGAGTCCCAAAAGACTCCCTACTCATCACCCACTGACCCTCCCCCGTCCAACAATGCCAACCCGTAGGGATCCATTTTAAGACCCCACTAAGTGGAGTCATACCTGTTTCCTCCAGGCCCTCGCCTTCGGGATCCAGTGGGACTGCGTGAACCCCTCCACCTTCTCTAGTTTCCTCACAGGGAAACTGTGTGTCCTCCAAGTCCTCCGCGCCCCCGGGGGCCGGGGCAGCAGTGTCTCCTCCGGCCTCCATCTGCACATCCCTGAAGGGGAGGGGAATCGAGGGTGACGGGCGGTGAAAGAAACTTCTGAAAAGCCTTTATAGAGTCAGGCCCCTTTGGACACACTCCTACTGCTCGTTTCCCCACGGATTTCAATAGGACGAGACATTCAAAAACATGCCCAAATACGTGCCCCCTCCAACACTTTCCGAAAAGAGGAGACTCTAATGGGCCTCAGGATATAGAGATATACAAACACCTGTTTTAACCCCGAATCTCAACCGGCCGGATACCATTACTTCCCCGTAGCGGCGGTGGCATCACACTTCCGGGTGCGGCCAGGGAGGTGCCACACTTCCGGGTGCGACGCCTCCAGAAGACGCTTCCGGTTGCGGAGCTTTATTGGCTCCCCGCGGCGTCCCTCTCTCGTCACCTACAGGTGTCCCCCCATAATTGAGATGGTGCGGGCTACTTCCGGATCTACGTCAGGTCTGTTCGGGAGCTGAATGAGACCTCTCTGCACTCCTTTCAACGTATCTGGCTACGGCTGCTAACCCGGGATAGCCAGGCCCACTTCGCTTACCGGTGGTTGTTGGCGGGAGGGGGGCGCGGCTCGCTCTAGCCAATCCCGGAGTACACAGGGCGAGACCGCCTTCTTTCTGGGCCAATCGAGATAAGCCGCCTCATTTCCCCGCTGTCTACTCCTCCCGCCAAACCCTAACCAATACTGTACGTTGTTTTGCGTTTTCACCCGCCCATCCATTGATTGACGTCTCCCTCGACCCAATCGAAGGCTCGAGCCTATTCCTCGTTTCACAAGAGGACTTTTGCAGCTTAAGTCCGCATGGATACCTGTGCCGGACCCACAGACGGGCTCTCCCAGAACTGAGGGAACATCACTTTCTCTTATCCCTTAACCCTGCCAAGAAAGTCAAGGGAGGGGACAGACGCGAATGCTTGACGGGCTGTCGCCGCTTCCAATCAGCGTGCCGCGCCAAGTCTGCCAAGTCTATAGGACTCGGATTCTAAAGAGGCAGGTCTCGCAGAAGGAGGAAGTATTCGTTGGTCACTCCGTGTTCACGCAAAGGGCTCGGCGGCCTTTGGAAAAAAGGAAGCGCGAGCCACGTACATCCTCGTGGCGCCTGGCTAGGGGGTTGCGACGGCAAAGCTCAGGCTGATTTGGATTTGTCCAGACGCGCAAAAAGCACCGCTTACCTCACTTGCGTGGGCAGCGTCAGCGGGCAGGAATGTGCAAAGGAAAGCCCAGGCCCACTGGGGGTGCGCGTGTGGGCGCGGCCAAGAGGCCGCTGAGTCCTGATTGGCCGAAGGCGAGGCCGCGTCGATCTCCGCAGGCCACCCTTGGCTAGCGCTATGGCCCTTGCATCGGGGCCGGTCCCCTGTAAAGTCTACACTTCCCTGGAAAGTAGAGCGTAGCGGCTGGATAGGATCTTACTCGGGTGTTGCCAGCAGCCGCAGCCTGCAAGCTGCGAGGGGTTTGGGCGGCCAGGGGAAGGAAGGTGGTCCTAGCTGACAATTTTAGCCTGAGGGCGAACGCGGGTGTAGACGCGCCTGGTCTAGACTGCCCATCTCCTTTGCTCTAGGGGTCTCTGACTGTTTCTTCCTGCTACTCGCCGAGCCTGTCTCGGGGTGTCTGCCTGCGCCCCTGTCTCTTCCTGTATTTGTGTCTCTGAATGTGTAAATGAACACCTTTACACATCCAACTGCGCTCTCCTTCCCCATCTCTCTACCTCCGCCTCTTTCTCTGGGTCTCAGTCTCTCCGTAGTTCTTTAGCTTTCTGACGGCGTTTCACTTCCCACCCTCTCTCCCAGGGCGGAACAGGGGCGCCCCAGGGGTCCTCTAGGCCCTATCGGATCCCGCAGCTCCGTCCCCTGCGGGTTCCCACGTCTACCAGCAGCTGGGGGAAGAACTCCGCCAGCTCAGGGCAGGGGCGGGCACTAACTTGGACCAGGACCTGCCCGAGGCCCCTGGTCCGCCGGGCGAACGGGTCGTCACTTCCTGTGATCAGTTTGGGAAAAGGCCCTGGGGGCCCTGCCACGGGCGAGTGTGGGAACCCAGGGTTCGAATTCCCGCCCCGACACTGCTTCCGGACCGAAAGCCCCCTGAACGCCTTACCCCAAGTGCCCTGGGCCTCGGTTTCTCCACCTGTGAAACAATGATGGGAATCGTTTGACGTGAAGTGAGTGGAGGTGCTGGCACACTTCGAGTGATTGCTAAGTGGAAGCCTTTGGTACTAGATAGGATAATTATTTTAATTACAGTATAGTTAGGGTAATGAATTCCAAATACCAGTGTAGCATCATGTGCTTTATATACAATAGATAATCGATAAGTAATGAAATATTAAATTTATATAAAACAATAAATTTATGTGCATAAAAATATATTTACCTAATACATTTAGAAGTACGTAATTTATAATAAACATGTAAAAAAGCACAATAAAATAGCATCTCATAAGCAAACTTATTTATTTATTAATCTTGCTATGTTACCCAGCCTAGAGTGCAGTGGCCAGATGTTGACTCATTGCAGCCTCCGCCTCCCGGGTTCAAGCAATTCTCCTGCCTCAGCCTCCGGAGTAGCTGGGATTACAGGTGCCCGCTACCATGTCCGGCCAATTTTTGTATTTTTAGTAGAGAGGGCGTTTCGCCATGTTGGCCAGGCTGGTCTTGAACTCCCGACCTCAGGTGATCCACCCACCTCAGCTTCCCAAAGTGCTGGGATTACAGGCGTGAGCCACCATGCCAAGCCTAGTGCTACACACTTTAAACAACCAGATCTCGCAATAACTTCCTCACTCACTATCACCAAGAGGATGGTGCTAAACCATTCATGAAGGATTCACCCCCAAGATCCGATCACCTCCCACCAGACCCCACCTTCAGTATTGGGGATTACCATTCGACATGAGATTTGAGTGGGAACATAGATCCAAACCTTATCAGGGGAGTAGAGGAATCGTCACGCCTTCATCTAGCTTTGTGAATCTGCATTTTTACCTCAGAGGAAGCAATCAGATATGCCTTTGTTTCAGGTGAGCAGAGGGATGACTTGGAGTTCTGTCCTGTGTCTCGCACCTGTAAAGATAAACTATCAATTTACATTGTCAGGGTAAAATTCAACAGAACCGTTTTAGGGTAAAGATCTTGGGGGCCACAAGGAATCCCTAGAGGGCAAATTATGAGGGAAGTATATAGCTTTCTTATCTTTGTAGTTATCTTATTTAGGGATAAAATGGGAAGCAGGTTTGCCTGATGCAGTTCCCAGCTTGACTTTTCCCTTTGGCTTAGTAATTTTGGGGTCCTGAGATTTATTTTCCTTTTACACCTGCCTTGTATTTCAACAAAACCATATCACAATTAGGCTCCTTTTAAAAATTCTCGCTGATGTGCTCTGTGAACTTTAATGATTGTTTTCCAGGGAAAATGGCAGAACTAAGAACAACTGTCACACAGTCTCTTATCTGAAACCCTTAGTGCCAGATGTGTTTTAAATTCACACTTTTTCCTGATTTTAGAAATGAAATTAGGTGCATGTGCCATAATAGACCCCAGCAAGGGACTGGGAAACGCCTGATAACTAAACTCATTTTTTCTGAGTGAAACTTTTTATCACTCCCACTAAGAGAAACACGAAGCCGTCTTATGTTACTTTAGTTCAGGTTTTACCTCCAAATGAGTTTTTAAAAATTATTTTTCTGGAGCTTTTTGGATTTCAAAACTGCAGATGTAAGATTATGGAGCTTTATTAGCATTCAATATTTGATGATTTGCCACTCAAAATAATTTCTACAATCAAAGATGAGAGATGGGAACACGTGAAGGAACATAGAGCCATCTCTGGTGTGTCTGCCTTTTTTTTTTTTTTTTTTTTTTTTTTAATCAGAAAAGCAAAAACCAAAAAAATCTCAACAAACCTCTCCAGCAGATTTTAAGTTCTGGCTCATGGCTGGAACTGCAGAGTGTTTACAAGTTGTAGACACATACACAGACACAGAGGTTTTTTTGTTTTTTTTAACAGATCAAAGATGTCTTTGTGACATTATATATGTTTATACTTCCTGACTTTATGGACACTGTGTAAGTCCCAGATAATCCCAAGCTACAGGTGAGTCTAAGCAGGGGATAGAATTGCCTGATCATCTTGGACATATAGTCCATCACCTAGGGCTATTGACTTGGCCAATGTCTTTTCTCCATACCAGTCTACAAAAATCACAAAAAGCAGTTTTCTTTTATCTTGCAGGGCCAGGACTATACATTCACAGTATTTCCTGAGGCCTATAGTTCACCTGCTATCTGCCATAATGTAGTCCTCAAAGATATTGGTCATTTTTTAAAAAATTTTGAATATTTATTATCTTTGTAGTTTTAATCTTTATTTATTTATTTATTTTTTTTTTTGAGACGGAGTCTCACTCTGTCACCCAGACTAGAGTGCAGTGGCATGATCTTGGTTCACTACAACCTCCGCCTCCCAGGTTCAAGCAATTCTCCTGCCTCAGCCTCCCGAGTAGCTGGGATTACAAGCATGTGCTGCCACGCCTGGCTAATTTTTGTAGTTTTAGTAGAGACAGGGTTTCACCACGTTGGCCAGGCTGGTTTCAAACTCATGACCTTGTGATTCGCCCTCCTCGGCCTCCCAAAGTGCTGGGATTACAGGCATGAGCCACCGTGCCCAGCCCTAATCTTTTATTATTCACAATTTCAAATACATAAAAGTAGAAGGAATAGTATTATAAACCCCTATTACTCATTACCCAGGTTCTACAATTATCAATATATTGCCAATATTGTTGATATTATCTTGACATTCTACAAAACATCACAGTGATCTACTACATTGATATTATGTTGAAAGGATCCAGTGAGCTTGTACATGAGATGTCTTAGAAAACCATATGCAAATGAGAGGGTAGGAAACAAATGGCGTGTCCCCTCAGTGAAGTTTCTGGGAGTTCAGTGACCTTGGCAATGTCAAGTTATTCCTCCAAGAAGAAAGACAAATTACACCTCTCACTACCACACAAAAAAAGATGCACAAAGCTTGTGTCTTAGTCATCTTGGGCTGCTATGAACATAGACGAGGTGCTTAAACAACAACAACAAAATTATTTCTCACAGTCTGGAGGCTGGGAAATCCAAGATCAAGATGCCGGCAAGATCGGTTTCATTCTGAGGCCTCTTCTTGACTTGGAGTCAACTGCCATTTCCCTATTTCCCTGTGTGTTCACATGACTGTTTTTTTTTTTTTTTTTTGAGACGGAGTCTGGTACTGTAGTCCTGGCTGGAGTGCAGTAGCGAGATCTCTGCTCACTGCAACCTCCACCTCCCAGGTTCAAGCAATTCTCCTGCCTCAGCCTCCCGAGTAGCTGGGATTACAGGCGCCCGCCACCAAGCCCAGCTAATTTTTTGTATTTTTAGTAGAGACAGGGTTTCACCACGTTGGCCAGGCTGATCTCGAACTCCTGACCTTGTGATCTGCCTGCCTCGGTCTCCCAAAGTGCTGAGATTACAAGCATGAGCCACTGCACTCGGCCTGACATTGGGCACTTTGTTATCAAACAGAAATGGTATGTAAAAGATCAAGCTCAGGCTCAGCTTGAGGGTCTGCATTCCTGTCCTCAAGTCCTAGGCACTATTCTGTGTTTCCCTTTATGTCCCTTGCTGTCTCATTTTGTCCTTTCTCCATATCACTGTTTCCTGCTCCCTTTCTGGTATCTCTCTCTCTGCCATCAAGGCTCCTTCTTCTTTTGTTTTCTTAAGATGGGCTAGAATTCTGGTGAAATTCCAGTAAGTGATGCTCCGTAATTCCACATATAGGTGCATCTTTGCCTCCTTTGATGAACTAAGTAGATTGACTTCCAATGTGCAGACTTTTAGAGAAACCAAACAGTGAAATAACCAGTACATGATAACAGATGATTTTTTCGTGAACTCCCATGACTCTCTTTGGTGTCTGATCCTTGCAAATGGACCTACTTAAATTCCAGTCTTCCTTGTCTTTATCATCCTTCCACTCACCCACAGCCTGCTGAGTAAGCCTTTCCTCAAGCTCAGCAGCTGCTCAAGGTCACCAGCTACATCCTTCCCAGTTTCCTCCATGCCATCAAATTCTGATTATGAATGCTTGTAATAGTCTGTTTCTTGATCTGTGTGTTGATATATAAAATAAAATAATACAGCATCTTCTCAGCTTAATTTTTATAAATTAATGGGCATAAGAAAACCAGGAAAATGAAGTATTTTGTCAAGAAAAAGTAAAATCAACCTACAGCAACCACAAGATGAACCAGATGTTAAAAATACCAGTCAAGAATTGTAAAATAATAATTATAATAATTCTTAGTGAAGCAAGGCAATATGCTTAGCATAAAAATGAAAATTCTAAAAACAAATATACTGAAAACTCTGGAATTGAAAACTATACTATATGAAATTTAAATATTTACTGGATGGTGGCCAGGCAAGGTGGCTTATGTCTATGATCCCAGCACTTTGGGAGGCCAAAGCAGGCAGATCACCTGAGGTCAGGAGTTTGAGACCAGCCTGGTCAACATGGCTAAACCCCATCTCTACTAAAAATACAAAAAGTAACCAGACAGGGTGGGGCCTGTAGTCCCAGCACTTTGTGAGGCCGAGGTCGGGGGATCACCTGAGGTCAGGAGTTCGAGATTATGCCACTGCACTCCAGCCTGGGCGACAGAGTGAGCCTCTGTCAAAAATACATACATACATACATACATACATACATAAAATAAAAATACATACATACATACATAAAAATAAAATTTACTGGACGGACTAACTAGTGAAATCAGATGATGAAAAAGTTAAAAACCTATTCTCCAAAAAAATGGTAAATCAAGTTTCTTTTGTTATGGGGAAATTGCCTCAGAAACTTAGATCTTCAGAAAACTAAAAGCATCGGGAATACTTGGGGAAGCACTGAAAATGCTAGATATCTTGGTAAATGCAAGAGATACTTTCATTTTTTAAATTCTTTTTTCTCTTAATTTCTACACAAACCATGTAAGTGTTTAAATAAAAATAACAATATTGTGCTGTGATGTTTATAATGTATGAATATATACTACATATAACATCTATTAAATAAAAGTTTCCAATTTTAACTGTAATATAAAATTTCAAAAGGTTAAAAGTTGTGAAACAACTCTAAGAAGAGGGAGCTCTGCAGAAAAAGGGATTATATCTGCAGAGTGGTCTCCTTGAATATTTGCTAGATATAAAGCTGAATGAGCATATGGGATCAACCATTAGCTGGGCAAAGAACAACTAGGGAACTGTAAGATGAACATCTCACACAGTTAATGTGCTCATGCATTTGGTTGAACAGTCAGAATGGAATGTCCTTGTTAATTACCTAGCGCATTGGTGTGAGACTGCAGAACTGTCATGCCATAATATAAGTGCTACACTATCCCAAAGTCATAAGAGATTAAGCTCATCTCAAAGTTAGACTGGTTTGCCTGACAACACAAAGCCTAATACTCTTAAAATAAGAAAACAAATTGGAGAAGTATACAACATATTTTTGATGTCAAACATCCAATTAAAATTATTAGTCATGGAAGCATGAAAGTGTGACCAAAACCAGAAAAAAAAATTAGTCTTTAGAAATGAATACAATTAGCAATTATAAATATGGCCAATATACCCAAGGATATTCATGAAAACATGAATAAAAATAGAGAAATGGAAGATATTAAATCACCAAATGGAACAGGCTATAAATGGAAAATGCAATATTTAAAAGAAAAGTTCAATGGAGAGGATTAACAGCATATTAGACACTGAAAAAGAAAGGACTAGTGATTAATAATACAGAGAAAAAAACTAAAAGGAAAGATAAGTTGTGCCTCAGTGCATTTTTTGACAATACCAAGTGGCAAATATATATGCAATTGAAGTCCCAGGGTAGATGAATTACAGGGTACAGAAAAAAAATGTGTTTTAAAATAGCAGATAACATTTTCCAATTTGATAAAAATTAATTCACATATTCAAGCAGCTTAACAAAATTCATACAGACAAAGAATCTCACCAGGGCATATTCTCAACAAATTGCTGAAAAACAGTGAAAAGCAGAATATTTTAAGTAGTCAGAAAACCTAAGACACATTACAACCAGAAGAACAAAGATAAGAATTAAAGCAGACTTCTTATGAAAAACTATTCAAGAAGAAAAAATGGGTACATTATTTTAAGTGCTGTAAAAAAAAAAAAAAATTGAATCTGTTAACCTGCATTTTATAGATATGATAAAAATTTGAAAGTTTTCAAAGGATATGTGAAAGTATTCTTAATGAATTTTCTGTTAAAGTTCTTCATCTATTTTTCTATGAACAGGTTAGTGTTATTCTTACTGGTTTGTTTGAGCTTCAGGTAGTAGGAATTTTAAGGATTTCTTTTTATACCCCATAATATTTGCTTTCAAAATGAAGGTAAAATAAACACTTCCAAACAAAAACTGTGAGAATTTTTCACAAGCAGATCTACACAATAAGAAAATAAAAATTTTTGAAAATAAAAGTTAAATAATGGTTGGAAAACTGATGTATGTAAATGAATGAAATATACCAGAAGTTGTTAATATGGGGATAAATAGTAAAGTATATTTTCTCATTTAAGAATATAATTGACTATCTAAATGCAAAACCAATGTATTATGGGATTTATAATATTTATAGAAATAAAATGTGTGGCAGCAATAACACAAACGATTGATGTTAAAAATGATAGCACATTATTGTAAGGCTCTCACATTTTACATGAAGACTTATTATTTGAAGATATATTGTGAGGAATTAAAGAGGCATTTTCTTAACGTGGGGGGAAAAAAACATACAGAAATGCCAAAGAAATTTAACTAATAGGCCAAGAGTTGAGATAAAGTGGAATACTAAGTGTATGCCATCCAAAACAAAGATGAAAAAGAGGAACGAAAGAACAAAGAACAGATGGGATAAATTGAGAACAAATGGCAAGATGCAAGACGCTAATACAATTATGTTAAAAATTGCATTAAATACAATAAATAGTTTAATTAAAACAGGGATTGTCCAACTGTAGATAACATAGGGGCCTAACTATAGGCTCACTACAAGATCTCAACATAATTATGTGGTCTATAAAAATATAAATGGGCTGGGCGCGGTGGCTCATGCCTGTAATCCCAGCACTTTGGGAGGCTGAGGCGGGCAGATCACCTGAGGTCAGGAGTTCAAGACCAGCCTGGCCAACATGGTGAAACCCTGTCTCCACTAAAAATATAAAATTAGCTAGGCGTGATGGCATGCACCTGCAATCCCAGCTACCTGGGAGTCTGAGGCAGAAGAATCAGCTGAACCTGGCAGGTGGAGGATATATACGAAGGCCAAACTTCAAAATATACAAATGTCAAATTGACAGAACTGAAAGGAAAAATAGACAAACCCCTAATTATAGCTGGAGATTTCAGCACTCCATGCTCAGTAATTGACAGAATACTAAGGTAGAAAACAAGTAAGGGTATAGCTAATGTGAACAACCATCAGCCAAATCGACTTAATTCACATTTGTAAAAATACTCCTCCCAATTATAGTAGAGTATACATCCTTTTAAAGTGTACATGGGACACTCACAAGGTAGGGCATATGCTGGAAGATAAAACAAGCTTTAATACATTTTTAAGAAGTAAAATTGTAAAGAAGGTGTTCTTCCATTACAATAGAATTAAAATATAAATTATTAACAAAAATATCTGTGAAATCTCTAAATATTGCAAATTAAAACAACACACTTCATATTGACACATGGATCGAATAATAAATCTTATGGAATATTGGGAAATACTTTGAACTGAATGAAAATAAAGACACAACAAATAATTTGGAAGATACAAAGCAGTGCTTATAAGAACATGTATAACTACATGCTTACATACATAGGGAGAAATGCCTATCATCAATGGTCTACATGTGAACCTTAAGAAGCTGGAAAATAAGGAGGAAATTAAACCCAAAGTAACTAAGAAGTAAGGGAATAATAAAGATAAGAGTGAAATTTGGTGAGACAGATAACATACAACCAAAAGAGAAAATCAATGCACCAATATATATATTTTTTGAAAAGGTCCATAAAATTACTGAAACTTTTGCTTAAATGATAAAAGAGGAGACAAATTACCAATAGCAGGGTTGAAAGAAGGTAACATGATTAGAGATCCCGTAGACATACATGGGTAGTAAGAAACTACTATGAGCACTTTAATGGCAAAAACTTTGAGGATATAGAGGAAAATATTCAAATATTTATTCACAAGGAACTAAAAAAACCTGAGGGCTCAATATCATTAAATAAATTAGATTTATAATTAAAAGTTTTCCCGTACAAATTCCAGGCCTAGATGACATCAATGGTGGATTCAAATGTTTAAGCTGTAAGTATTACAAATATTATATAATTTTGTTCAGAAAAGCAAAAAAAGGGAAAAACTTTTCAGCTTTATAATTTGATAATTACCCTAATAATAAAACTATAACAAACATTATAAAAATGAAAAAGCCAACCAAATTTCTTCAAGAATATGGATTCAAAAATCTGCAGACTGTTGAATTCAATATATTGACATATCAAAAGTGATAATTTGATTACTGTTCCTTAAAGACATTCTTATCAACTAGGAATAAAATAAAATGTACTTAAGATGATGAGAATATGGAAGACAAACCTGCAGTTAACTTTATCCTTAATGGGAAAAGACTGACTACTTTCTCCCTAAGATTAGGGGAAAGTCAAGAATATCTGTTCTTGTCACTTTCGCTCAAGATTACATTGTATATTTCAATCTAGTGTTAATAGAAAAAAAAGAAATAAATAAAAACCCCTAAATATTAGTAATGAAAATATCTTTTTTTTCTGAAACAATATGGCATTGTATATAGATTTTAAGTTATATACATGTGACTGTAACAAGGTTAAAGCATACAAAAATCAATTACATATGGAAATACACATAGCCATAATACAGATAGATACACACACACACACATACACAGAAAATTAATGAAAGAATGGAATGCGGAATCTTAAAAGATAAATACCATATGCAATAGCATAAAAACTTGAAATACTTATGAATAATTATAATGATATATAATTATTATGCTTCCATAATTATTACGCTTAATGATATATACGCATATATATTTATAATAATACATATGCTTTAATTATCCACTGCAAAATCAATTGTTTTTTTCTGGAGGAACTTAGAAGATTTAGTAAATTGAGATATTCACTATGTCCATCAGTTGGAAACATCTCATTATCAAAACACAAATTCCCCCTAAAATTATCTACTGAATTTTACATAATCCTAATATAAAACCTAGAATGGTATGTAAAGAAAAATTACAAAATTATTTTGATATGAAAATGCCAGTATTTTAGAATAGCCAAGATGTTTCTGAAGAACAAAGACAGATAGACTTAAACTACATTATTTTAATACTTACTGTAAAGCTAAAATAACAAAGATCACGTATTGATGTAAATATAAACATATAGATCAATGTATCAAATTACACAGTCCTGATTTCTCCACACCTATATGATTCAACAAAGACAGCAATCTAATTAATTGAAGAGATGCTAATCTTCCCAAAAAATAGAATTGGAACAGTAGACATTCACATGGAGAAAATGAACATCAATCCTTCTATAACACCATACAAAAATTTAATTTACAGTATATTACACAGCTTAACAGAAAAGCTAAAACGGTATTTCTTGTGGAAAACATAGAAGATAAATTCTACACTCTTGTGGTATATATAATGATTTATTAGTTTTGTCACAAAAGCATGAATCATCAACCAAAACAAGGAGAAACTGAACTTGAAAAACATTCAAATCTGCTCAAGACAGTGTTAGCAAATGAAAATGCAAGCAATAGACTGAAAAAACACCTGCGGGCATCAAATAACTTGCACCCATAATACAAAAATTTTAAAAGGACACATTAAACTCAGTAATATGAAAGCAAACAACCCAATAAAAACAATTTAAACCAACACTTGATCAAATAAGACACAAATGGCCAATAAGTACACGAAAAAATGCTTCCCATCATAATTAGTCCTAAAAAGGCACATTGTATCTAGAGTGAGAAATGACTACATGCCAGCTAGAATTTCTAATATTTAAGAAAAACTTACAATACAAATTGCTCGGGGAAATTTGCAGAAACAAAATCTTCCCCATTGCTGGTAGGAATGCAAGATGGTGCAACTTTGAAAAATGCTTTGGTAGATTCTTATGAGGTATAAATACACACTCTTATGGCATGACCCACCCGTTTTATTCTCACGTGTTTACCATGAAAACATATGTCCACAAAATTATTTCTGCATACATGCTAACAGCAACTTTCTTTATAGTAAATAAAAACTGGAGAAAACCTCCAAATATCCAACAAGAAGATAATGGACAATGAATTGTGGCATATTCATACTACTCAGCAATAAAAACAAATGAACTATTGATACGTATAACAAGAGCATGAATCTCTAAAGTATTTTGCTGAGCAAAACAGCCAGATACAAAAAAAGTACACACTTTATGATTCCGTTTGTAAGAAATGCTAGAAAAAAAATCAAATCTATTTTGATAGAAAGCAGACCAGTGTTTGTCTAGCGCAGGGGCTAGGGAGGACTTCAGCAAGGAGTGACCAGGGAGTTTTTCTATTTTTAATTTTTTTTCTCAGACGGAGTCTGGCTCTTTCGCCAGATTGGAGTGCAGTGGCGCAATCTTGGCTCACTGCAACCTCTGACTCCCTGGTTCAAGTGATTCTCCTGCTGCAGCCTCCCGAGTAGCTGGGATTACAGGCGCGTGCCACCATGCCCAGCTAAGTTTTGTATTTTTAGTAGAGACGGGGTTTCATGATGTCGGGCAGGATGGCCTCTATCTCTTGACCTCTTCATCTGCCTGCCTCGGCCTCCCAAAGTGCTGGGATTACAGGCGTGAGCCACCGCATCGGCTGGGGAAAACTTTTGATAACTGGAAGTGTCTATCTTGGTTTTGGGAGTAGTTACAGTTGTGAACTCATTTGTCAGAACCACCATCCATGCTTTTCAATGGGGGCATTTTATAGTATGTAAGTTACATTTCAACAGAATTCATTACAATGAATAGGCTTGCCTTTCATCCTTGCAGGTCCCAGGTTCCCCATGGACATTACCCATAACCTCAGCAGCAGGTTAACAAATGGAATAAGATTCTTGGGAAAAGTCCTCAGCCTCACATATTTCTATAAGTTACACAGTGACATGCCTTTTATGTCACTGTGTGACAATTACCCCATGTGGACGCACTCCATTTGCGTAATCATGATCACAGGTACATTCAACGTCCTACAGCTTTTTATCTCCTTGGGACTGCATCACACTGACCAGTTGACAGAGTGAGTCAAAGGGAAGTTTTCAGTTTAGAATTACCTAATGAATATGCAAGTCCTCTTGGTGTCATCACAGTTATCAGGGTCAAATACATTCCCCTTTATTTTCAGTCCCCATGGGCAATTCTCCCACATCTCCATTTGCACTGGGGAATCTTAGGAAAAATAAACTCTGGGCTGGGCACAGTGGCTTACACTTGTAATCCCAGCACTCTGGGAGGCCGAGGCGGGCGGATAACTTGAGGTCAGGAGTTTGAGACCAGCCTGGGCAACATGGTGAAACTCCATCTCCACCAAAAAAAAAAAATACAAAAATTAGCCAGGCTTGGTGGTGCATGCCTTTAGTCTCCAACTACTCGGGAGGCTGAGGCAGGAGAATCACTTGAACCTGGGAGGCGGAGGTTGCAGTGAGCCGAGATGGTGCCATTGCACTCCAGCCTGGGTGACGGAACGAGACCCCGTCTTCCAAAAATAGGAAAGGAAAAATAGACTGAATGAACACTCTTCTGGACACTGAGGGGTAAAGCCTTCCATTTCTTCACAACAAGGGGTTCTCTGAATTGTGATACTTTCCCCCTCAGCATTCTGTGCTAAATTCCATGGTCGTCATCATGTCAACAAGAATATGCTTTTTCATGAGATCAGCATCACCAGATAAACAAACCAACCCTTCCAGCATCCTCAATCTCACCAAAATACAGGGCATTAAAAACCAACTCTGACCAAAGACGGGCATGAGTTTCCAGAGCCCAGTGAATCCTGGTGAATGACTAGGTTGGTGCAAAAGTAATTGCCATTTTTGCCATTAAAGCATTGCAAAACCACAATTACTTTTGCACCAACCTAATACTAAGGCTATGGGATCACAAAAGCGTTCCTCATTCCTCATTTCAGATGATTATGGCAACCTAAGGGTATTTGAGTTCATTTATATGGCTTTTAAGAAAAGTAATTGTGCTAACATCAAAAAGTGAGCAACCCCAGTAAGAAAATTACTCATCTGGATGAGTTGCCAAGTCTCTATATCTTTTGACCTTTCAGGCTCTGCATGGACGCTTTCATCCTGGGCCCCATTCACAAGCCCAGGAAACAGTCCCTTTCCATGCACATTTTCCTGCATGAGGTCCACAGTTCTCTACACACTAAGACCTGGCCAACCATGTCTAGTTCTGTACTTGCCTCAGAGTGTCTTGAGCCTCTGTAACTGACCATTCATAAGTCACAATGGGAATTTCTCTGTGCCCATCTGGATACATTTTGATGACCCTCAGGCATGGGTTCTTCTCCTTTTAGACTCCACGAATGCTGGGAAATTGAACTTGAATACATACAGCAGGAATTGGAAACTTGAATACATATAACAGCATGGGAAGAGGAACTCAGCTGTAAGCAGAAAGCAGGTAACTTGTAGTGTCGTTGTGCAGTTGTGACTGGCTCCCTCAGATGTACCTGCAGTCCAAGAACATTTGCTGTGTTTCCTTCCCCATTACCTGCCCCTTCTTCCTGTTCCTTGCTGCTTCTCTCTTTTCTTTGTCTCCTCACCTTGTTCTGTGCTATGTTCTTTGATGTGTCATTGCTCTCTGCTCCTGCTTCTTTTTTTTTTTTTTTTTTTTTTTTTTGAGACAGGGTCTCACCCTGTTGCCCATGCTGGAGTGCAGTGGCATGGTCTCAGCTCACTGCAACCTCTGCCTTCCGGGCTCAAGCAATTCTCCTGCCTCAACCTCCTGAGTAGCTGGGATTACAGGCACCTGCCGCCACACCTGGCTAATTTTTATAATTTTTTTGTAGAGACGAGGTTTCACCATGTTGGTCAGGCTGGTCTCGAACTCCTGATCCCAAGTGATCCACACACCTCGGCCTCCCAAAGTTCTAGGATTACAGGCATGAATCATCACATCCTGCCTCTGCTCCTACTTCTGTTCCCTTGCCCATCATGCTGTTCTCTCTTCTGTCTCCTTGGTCTGTGCTACTTCATACTGTTCTTTGCTTCTTCTGTCTCTACCTTACCATGTTTCTTGTCTTTGATTCTCTGCTTTTAGTATATTTTTCAAATTGGGCTAAAAACAGAAAATGACAGAAGAGGAATGATGACCTTGGCTGCATATATTGCACTCTTCAAATAGGCTTCACAGTGAAAGGGTTGGATCCTTTCCTAGATACATAGTTTTGAATGGGGCATACCTTGACTTGAATTCAAGTGCAAAAACTGGACAAAATTAGCATCTGCCTCCATGTAAGACTAATCAATAACAACAGAAGTACAAATAAATAGCCTTCCGTATTTCACTCTAATTTTACTCCACAGGGAACTGGCTCCATTCCTAAGCCTGCCACCCCCATAAGCCAATCAACTTCTCTAAATTTTAAAAATCCTCAGGTCTGCTGGTGGATACTGGGTTTCTTTTTGGGGAGATGAAGTTATTAAATTAGACAGGCATGGTAGTTACACATTTTGTGAATCTACTAAGCACCATTTAATTTTATACTTTACAAGCATACATCTTATCCTTATAAGTATCCTTATAAGTATCCTTATCCTTATTTATATCCTTATAAAATATAACTCATAAAATATGAGTTATATTTTAATTTTAAATAGCATTTGTAAGAGCTTGAGCCAGTGCTGTGATAAAGAACAATTCAGGTTGAAATAAATATCAACAATTGAATAAGTTACATTGTATTATTGGTGTGATTAAAGCCTTTCTAGCATACATTAAGGACTATTGAAGTATCAGAAGAAGCAGCTTGTTCACTGCTCTTTGCATTGTATCTGTGGACTTTAGAGTAAGTGAATTAATGATTCAGACAATCTTTGCAAGGCAATTAAAAAGGAAGAGCGTCCCCAAGAGAAAGATGATGCCAGAAACATTATATTCAACTACTTTATCGCTCAGTTGTCCTAGAAAATAGTAAATTAGTTAATTGTTTAAATATTATAAATTGTCCTCGAATTTTTGTTATTTAGCTTCTATTTCATAATCATAAACTTCACTCTGCAATCCAGCCAGGCATGGAAGGGAACAAGAAAAACATGGAACCCAAAGTGAACTACAACGAGAGCACAAAGATGACAGGATATGGGGAGCAAATGGGGTGGAGGGTGCTCTACTGAGCTACAGAAGGAATGGTCTGGTGGTTAAGATAAAACACAAGTCAAACTTATTAGACTTGTTCACAGTCAGCAATGGTGACCTTCTTGCTGGACTTGCCATTCCTGGACCCAAAGCACTCCATGGTCTCCACAATCTTCATGCCTTCTTTCACCTTGCCAAAGACAACATGCTTGTGTCCAACCACTCAGTCTTGGCAGTGCACATGAAAAACTGGAAACCGTTTGTGTTGGGTCCAGCATTTGCTATGGATAAGATGCCAGGGCCTTTATGCTTCAGGATGAAGTTCTCATCATCAAATTTCTCCCTGTAGATGGACTTGCCAACAGTGCCATTATGGTATGTGAAGTTACCACTCTGATATATAAACCCTGGAATAATTCCGTGAAAGCAGGAACCCTTACAACCAAATTCTTTCTCTCTAGTGCTCAGAGCATGAAAGTTTTCTGCTGTCTTTGGAAACTTGTCTGCAAACAGCTCAAAGGAGTCACAGCCCAGGGACTCACCATTGATGGTAATGTTGAAGAACACAGTGGGTTTGACCATGACTGTTAATACGGGGCTCCTGGTGCTAGTGGCGTCTGCAAAGTGGATTTTTTTTTTTTAAATAAAGTATAGATATGGTTGTTTAACCTGAGGGATTTTAAACCTCAGATTCCTAGAGCTAGAATCAAGCTACCAATGGGATTCATTTTATAGACTGGAAAACAGGTTAGAAGAGAGATGTGACAGACGTGAGGTGACCCAGATAATCAGTTACTAAGCTAATGATCTGCAAGAGCCAGTCCTGGGCTTGTGTCTCCCTGGAGATCCAGGCGTTTCTGTTAGTTTGCTTTTTGAGACGGAGTTTCGCTCTTGTTGCTCAGGCTGGAGTGCAATGGCACGACCTCAGCTCTGCAACCACCACCTCCTGGGTTCAGTTCCCCTGCCTCAGCCTCCCAAGTAGCTGGGATTACAGGCATGCGCCACCACACCTGGCTAATTTTGTACTTTTAGTAGAGACAGGGTTTCACCATGTTGGCCAGGCTGATCTCGAACTCCTGACCTACAGTGATGCACCCATCTTGGCCTCCCAAACTGCTGGGATTACAGGTGTGAGCATCATCCCTGGCCTCAGGCCTTTGTTTTTATTCCCACATCAAAGGAGATTTTAGGGGTACCCTGCAGAAAGTGTAAACTGAAGAAGTCACTTGGGAGCCAGCGATGTCCTTATACAGGGCTCGGGGTGGGACAACACTTTCTTTGCTCATATAAAGATGGTTGTCCTTTTCAAAAATGTCTAGTATTGGCAGAAAAATTTATGTTTTTATTTTATTAGAGACACATCCTTCAAAGATTTAGGAGACCTTAGAATCTAGAGTCTTTCCGAGACCAACCCATCTGCCTGGTGAATACCAAGAATTAGGCATCATGTGACATCAGCAGATTCTCCATCAAGACTTTTTCTTCTCAGCCCACCTCACCTCAATGCCACCCATCCAAATCTGTAACACGCTCAAGAGTCTTGTGGTTTATTTCACTCTTCTCTTCATTAAAACCCATTAGAAGAAAATAAGTTACTTTGAAAACTATTTTATAAAAGGTTTACATGTGATATTTCACGTTTTCTACTAGAATTTTCTGCATTACAATAGAGGTTACTTGACAACCCCAAATCATGAATCTCCATTGGCTCAAGTGGTGTGTTAAATAATTTAGTACAATAGACAGTTATCTGCCTCTGAAATTAAGTCAGTGGAGGCAGTGCTATTCTTTTAGTAGTAGTAATAAGTGATACTGAAGCTGTGTCTCAAAGAGTTAAAAAAAAAAAAAAAAAAAAAAAACCCACTGACTAAATTCTTGGGCTTATAGAATAGCAGATAAGAAAAGGTGAAAAGCTGAAACTGAAACTGTGTCCCAAAAAGTAAGAAACCAGTAAGTAATAGAAATTCTTGTGTTACCAGGATCGCTGACAAGAAAAGAAACAACTTTCTGCAAGACTGAAACTCCCTTCACTTGTGAGATCAAGAAAAAATTGGCTGAAATTGGTTGGAAACAAGTTGACTGACTGGAGTCTGCAGAACGAGCTTGCTGATGTCACAGCCTGAATTTTTCACTGCAGTTTCATACTGACTTCTTCTGAATTTACACATGCAACCGACGAGGTAGTATGAAGAGATAAGTGCGCATGCCTAAGGACTTTGCCGACCTCCTTTTTCTTCCACCGATCGCCTACTAATTTCAGAATCGACCCCTGAACTTTTTCTATTAAAAACACTGCCTTGAAGCTAGCACAGGGAGATAGATTTGATCTTGACTTCTGTATCCTTGTGAGTCAACCTGCGATATTAAGTTTTTCTTTTCTCAAAAACACAGTGTCATAGTATTGGCTTCTAGTACATTGGACAGTGTATTAGTCCATTTTCACCGTCTAATAAGGACATACCCGATACTGGGTAATTTATAAAGAAAAAGAGGATTAATGGACTCACAGTTCCACGTGGCTGGGGAGGCCTCACAATCATGGTGCAAGGAAAGAAGCAGCTCTTCCACAGTAGCAGGCAAGAGAGAAAAATGAGGACTAAGTGAAAGGGGATTCCCCTTATAAAATCATCAGATCTCGTGAGACTTACTCACTACCGCGAGAAAAGAATGGGAGGGACCACCCCCACGATTCCGTGATCGTCCACCGGGTCCCTCCCACAACACATGGGAATTATGGGAGCTACAATTCAAGATGGGATTTGGGCAGGGACACAGCCAAACCGTATCAGGAAGTAGTCCCCTTTTGTCAGTAATGACATTCAGCACGAACAAGGTGTCAGGCATTGTACTAAGCACCTCATATTGGTAAATTTAATTGTCTTAGTCTTTTGTGCTCCTATAACAAAATATCACAGACTGCGTAATTTATAGTGAAGAGAAGTTTCTTTTCTCACAGTTCTGGAGGCTGGGAAGTTCAAGATCAAGGGGCTGGCATCTAGTGAAAGCTGTCTTGCTGGATCATCCCATGGTAGAAGGTGGAAGGGCTAGAGAGAGGGAGAGACAGAGGCTGAACTTTCTCTTTTATAATGAACCCACTCTCTCCATAATGGCATTAATCCATCCATGAGGACAAAGCCTTCATGATGTAACCACTTCCTAAAGGTCCAAATTTTTAATACCATTACAATGGTAATTAAATTTCAACATAAGTTTTGGAGGGACAAACATTCAAACCATCGCATTAGTTTTTACAATAACCATATAAAGTGATACATATTGAACATTTCCTTTTTTTTTTTTTTTTTTGAGACAAAGTCTCGCTCTGTAGCCCAGACTGGAGTGCAATGGCGTGATCTTGGTTCGCCACAACCTCTGCCTCCCGGGTTCAAGCGATTCTCCTGCCTCAGCCTCCAGAGTAGCTGGGATTACAGGTGCATGCCCCTGCACACAGTTAATTCTTTGTATTTTTTTTTTTTTTTTGTAGAGACGGGGTTTCACCACGTTGGCCAGGCTGGTCTTGAACTCCTGACCTTGGGTAATCCGCCCACTTCAGCCTCCCAAAGTGTTAGGATTACAGGCATGAGCCACTATGCCCGACACATATTGAACATTTTCTGCTAAGAAGTACATGAATGCCCAGAGAGTTCAAGTAGCTTTCTCAAGGTCATATAATTAGAAAAATGTGCAGGACTATTTCTGTTTATATATTCATACTACATGGAATTAACAATATGTTGCCTGATGTTAGCAGTGTTGGGGCTTTATGAATTTTGATGAAAAGTAATTGTTTTCTTGACCCTGTGACACATGTGTTAACATCTTCTCATTATTAAACCACTGGAAAGAGTGGATGTGGGAAACAGTTTTAGCTGTGTTATGCTGAGTAAGCGTGACCATAAGTTAATTCTTAAGGTAGTGGTATGTCAATAGCTTAGCTGACGTTAGCAGAATATTTTAAACCAGGACTGTCCTGCTGGCTCCAGGTTACATGACCCTCTGTAGTGCCATGGGGTGGCTAAACATATGTCCCAAGGGCTTCAAGGGATCCAAGGCTATCTTCCATCTGCTCCACAGGCACAACATCCCCCAAATTCTTCCAATCTGATGTCTTTTTCTGCTGGCATAACTTGATGTTCAAGAGCTTCCTGCCGCAGCTCAGCATCCCTGGGAGGAGTGAGCTTTGTCAGTGCTGGGATGTGTGTGTCAGGGTCCTGTGCCCAGAGAATAGCCTCCCCACTTACTGGCCCATTTCCTAAAACCCACTATGGTGGTTAAAATTCTTAGGTGAAAGTCGGAGAGACCAACTCGGGCCGGCTCGTTGAAAAGGTGGCTCTGAAATCAGTTACAGTTACTTCACCGCAGGCAGGATGGAAAGCGACTGCACTCCAGGAGGAACGGAAGCAGAAATTGGAAAGCAAGATCCCAAGAACCCTTTCTCCATCCTCTGCCTATACTTCTCTGTGAACATCTTTGTTATGTATAATCTCTGAATCTTTCTGTGTATCTCTCTCCGTATCTTTGTTACTTGTTTCTCAGCTTCTAGCTTTTCCTGTTTCTATAAAAACATCCTGGCCACACAAAGCTCTCAAATTCTCATGTTTATTGTTCAGCCACACAGAGAAATCTGACCCGTTGGCCCCAATTTCAAGTTCTTCAGTAACTACCTGATGCACTTAGTTCTGGGACTCACCTCCTACCCAGCGTCTGTGAGCAGCAGGGTGGGATCACACCATAGAAACACGGCCCATGGGAACCGGCTCCTCCTGTATGTGGGAGAGCTGCTTTAGGAAAGGGGCACCAAATCGAGGGCCTAGGTGAACAAAGCTACATCAACCAGAGAGAAGTTTCTCTTTCTCGTTTGGCTTGGAGCAGACTTTGCTGAGGACAGTAAGGGGTAGGGGGTGGTGTTTGAGGCTCCATTTGAGTAGCACTGCCAGGCTCCCATAGATGATCTCCATACGATCATTCTCTCTGGGTCGGGGAGCACTACAGCTGGAGGGGTCATGTGAGCTGTGATTTCCTTTCATGTCTTTCTCCTCTTCCTCTTTCAGGAAAGCCTCCTCCCTCACTCACATAGGCCTTTTGGTGAATGAATCTCCTGGACCCACACTTCCCTGGACATGTGCATAGAAGGCCTGAACCCCCAGTGCAATCAAAGTGCCCCAGCTAGACCATAGTGTTTGGTCCAGGAAAGGGCATGTGGCCCAAGGCAGACCAATGAAAATCCTCCTTGGGACTTTTTATACCTGAGCAGCAAAAGGCTACCTCTTTTCAGTGGGGTTGCTGGGCTGTTAGATGCAAGCCTAAGGCTCTAAAAGTCCCATGACCTGCCAAAGAGAGGGAACCTTTTGTAGGAATGATGTCAGAAGAGTCAAGGAGAGCTGTGAGATGGAGACACAGACCAAGAGCCCTAAAGACAGAGTCTTTGCATCAAGCCAGCTCTGAAGCCAGAAGGAGTTCTGTAATTCTCCAATCACAAGAGTTCATAAATCCTTTCTCTTTTGCTTCAGCTACATTGAGCTAGTTTTTTGTCACTTATAACTTAATATGCTGGCACATATGCCTCAACTCACAACAGGCTCTGAGGGTTCCCACAAGCTGCATTTAATCATTTCCTTAATGATGGATTTTTTTTTGTTTTTTTTTTTTTTTTTTTTTTTGGTAAAATCTTCAAAGGAAGACATCTAACTAATCAGCAACAGAGCTCCGGAATATCACAATTCATCACAGCCTTGATAGCTGTTGCTATGATTAGTAACATTTGGTGTTGCATCATGAAATAATTCATAGATTTAGGAATATTATCTTGTTATTATGTTTTCCTTTAGGTGAAAATTTTAGGGAAAGACTATGAAATAATTTTTACAAGGGCAAATTGCCTAACTTAAAAAGAAAGTCCATTAAAATTTTTTCAAGGCTAATATTAGGCATTCCTGCAGAGCTAGATAAAATATATTTAGCTACAATGACTTAATTGCATGGTATATTATACTAGTTTTCAGTCAGTAGTTTGCTCTGTAATTGCACTGTATTCTGTATATATTTAAATTTCCTATTATGTATCTAACATTGGCGCTTGTGTATGAATTTAACTACTAGAGCAGTATCAAAGCAGTTGCTAACTTTGCAATATTATGCAAAGACCTTAATTTTTCATTGTCTCAGGCTTTAGACATTTTTGTTTTGCTTTTCTAGTCAGAACGGGGCAGTTCTTGCTTACGTAGACAAGGCTGCATCACCATTTTTATTATAACCTGTTAATTTCAATGGAATTTATAAGCTGCCTGTAATCCAGAGCCTCAGAATTGAAAAACATCTGTGTCTTTTGAGATAGAAATGTTCTTTTTCCTTTTTTTTCTCTTCTTACTTTTATTTTCCTCCTAAAAACATGGAATGCTATGCTTTCAGGCACCATGTGTGACTTTAACAACACACAGCCTGCTTTAGTTGTGTTTAATGATCACTTTTTCCAGTTGCTCAGCTGTGACATTTTTTTTTTTTTTTTTTTTTTTTTTTTTTAGGGGTGACTGAGAGCCCCTCATAACATGTGCACCTAAATGTCAGACTGAATCATCAGTGCCCTCCTTGGTCCCATGAACTCTGTACTGCAGCGGGCACTAGCACGCTTCATTTCTCTAAGCCCGTGAGCAAGTAAAGCCTCAGGTAACATTTGACAAGTGAACTTTGTGTAAATTTGGACCCCAGCTCCCTGTTATTATTGCCCTTTCTCCCCACATGCCCACCTCAGCATGGTGGGGGCGTGACCTTGCTTGGTTGTCTGGGAATTGATAAATGGAACCCAAAACTGAGGAGAAAGAGGCATCATAGATTAAAAATAAAATAAAAAAAAACTGAAAACCCAAAACTAAAAAACTGAGGTTATATGCCCAGAAAGTCTGCAAATTGTTTCTTCTGCCTCAGTCATCATCCCATTCTCATTCCCTGACAAGCCTATATAAATGGAAGATGAGAAAGAAAACTCAGGGTGCCCTGTGGCTTTTCCCACTGTGATTTCCACCTATGCATTGACAGTTTAGAGAGTCTCCAAGAGTTTTGTAAAGACTGGGAGGCTTGCAGAGGGTAGGATGCTTGCAAAATATAAATAGGAAATCTCATGTGCTAGAAAGACGTGTACTTTTCCAGAGAACTAGCTACAAGAGTAGGAAAGAGGACTTGAGACAGGAAGCGGAAAGGAAGGAAGATGGATTGCAGTGGCACCCCATCATTTTGAGGGTATGCATGAATCAAGAGAAGTTGCTGAAGAGGAGGAGGTCTTAACTCTTCTTTCAGGCTTCATCAAATAATTATCAGTTGTTCTTATAACGCCTCATGAACAACATTAATTCCAGGTAGTTTCTAGGTCTATATATGAAAAATAATACAATAATGATCTGAAAATAATTAAGGAGAATATCTTTATGATACTCTGCTTGATAACTTTTTCAACAGGACACATGCACACACTCACACATGCTTTATATACCAACATTATACAGTGACAGGTGTTTTTACATAATATAACTCTGTTCACCAATTTTGTGTTTAAGAATAACACCCCACTTCTGAATCTTGGAAAATTAAATTTCAACATATCACTGACCACTGACTTTGCAAACCCAATGGGTACAAGACAGAGATGACTTTTTTTTTTTTTCTTAATAGAGTCTTGAGCTGTCACCCAGGCTGGAGTGCAGTGGCGTGATCTTGGCTCACTGCAACCTCCGCCTCCCGGGTTCACACCATTCTCCTGCCTCAGCCTCCCGAGTAGATGGGACTACAGGCACCTGCCACTATGCCTGGCTAATTTTTTTGTATTTTTGATAGAGACGGGGTTTCACCATGTTATCCAGGATGGTCTCGATCTCCTGATCTCGTGATCTGCCCGCCTCGGTTTCCCAAAGTGCTGGGATTACAGGCGTGAGCCACTGCGCCCGGCCTAAAAGATGACTTTTTAAAGGGAAAATAAGAAGCTAATTAGAGCTTTCATGTGGATCAAAGATCAACTCAAGTTGACCTTCAGGTGGGCCACAAGAATATTTATAGTTAAAATCTAGGCTCCTTTTAAAAAGGAGCATTAGATATACTGAAATTAATAAAAAAGCCAACCCTAATATTTTTAAAGTATATACCACAGCAGGAAATGAGTTAGCTGATCTATATGTACTGCTTTTCTTAACCCATACAATAGTCCTACAAGGCAAATATAATTATGCTCATTTTATAGTTGCTGAAGCTGACTGACAGAGGGGTTAAGCAACCTATTTCACATTACACAGCTAGGTCACAGAGGAGACAGGCTTGGGATCTAGATAGTCATCTTCTACTATCCATAAACTTCTATTAAGGGTAGAAGTTACTTAACTTGGACATTTTTCATAGCATTCACTATCTACTACTGGCCTCCACTATAGGAAAATCTTGGTTTTCCTTCCACAGAACCACAGGACTTTTCATGTGCCTTCTCTTTAACATCCCTTCTGTGGTACATTTTTAAATTAAACTGAGAGATATTTAGAATTGGATTCATATGGCTTTTGGCAATATTTTGCTGAATGATTTCCAATAGCATATCTAACTCTGGGACTACAGAGCTTTTCCATGTTTCATGAAAAGGAGTAGGGGCACCTCTTTGTTACTGAAGATTAGAAATGGAAGTCAGAACTCCACTCACAGGATCCATAGCTGTATTAGTCAGGGTTCTCTAGCCAAACAGAACCAGTAGAGAAACAGGACCAACAGAACTAACAGAACCAATATTCTATTCTAACCAAGAGAATAGGGTATATCCTATCATATATATGTATATATATAGATATGTATATAGAGAGATATCATATATAGAGACATTTTATATAGAGAGATATATTTTTACATATACAGATATTTTATATATAGACAGAGAGAGAGAAAGTGGGAAAGAGAGAGAGACAGAGACAGAGACAGAGAGACAGAGAGATTTACTTTAAGCAACTGGCTCACACAATTTTGGGGACTGGCAAGTTGGAATTTGCAGGGCAGCCCTACCTAGGAGAGTTAGTGCTGTAGTCTCCATTCTGAAGGCAGAAGTACTTTTTCCTTGGGGAACCTCAACAGATTAGGTGAGGCCCATTCACCTTCTGAAGGATAATCTGCTTTACTCAGCCTACTGGTTTAAATGTTAATCACATTTAAGAAGTATCTTCACAGCAACATCTGGACTGGTGTTTGATCAAACACTGGGCACCGTAACCTCGCCCAGTTTACACATAAAATTTATCATCACAATGGCCATATGTCCCTCAGAAAGGGAAGGTCGTTTCTTGTCACCTTGTTACTCAAGGTTAAGGATGGAATTCCGACTCTGCCCATAGTCTCAAGGTTACCCACCAGATGGGGAGGCAGGGAAGTGGTGGAGGTCAAAGCTTGCCCACAATCTTAGCAGACATCACTTCAGTGGGAAAGGATGATATGTCCCCTTGTTACTACAAGAGAAATGCAATTTAGGGCTCTGTCCACAGTTCCCATGCTGATCACAACATCTGGAAGGAAAAAAAGGTGGTGTGATTTTATTCATGGTGATAAGCTGAGTAGGGTACTTGTGAAAGTGTTCTCATTGACAACTTGACACTTTCCTGTTCCTTTTGCTAGAGAAAGCAGGCTTTTCCTGGACCTTTTTGTCTATGTGCATTGCCATTTCCTGGTTGTGGGTTTCTCCAATGCCCAGTCCCGGTTACATAGGAGTGGGGTGGTGGGGGAAGAAAATGGAAATAACCTCCATGCTATTTCTTGAGTTCCAAGGTCTGTAGTCACAGCAATTTATTTTTTCTACTTCTCCAAGTGTTTATATTTGTTTTGGTTTTTTTCAAGGGTTTTGGCTGTAATTAGTGGTACAATTACACTGAAATGCATTTACTCCATCTTGTTTGAAAACATAAATTACCACTGGGTGCTTTGCAGATATCTTTTATTAAGTTGAGGAAGTTCCCTTTTGTTATTAGTTTTACGACTTTTTAAAAGAAATCATAAATGGATATCTATCTTCAAATACTATTTTTTATCTTTGCTTATAAATTTGTTCTTATTCTGAATACATCTATACTTCCTAGTGGGTAAGATATAAGCTTCACTCTTGGTTGATAAGAATTATTTTTCTCACGTGAAGCCCCTCCCATAACTCTGATGGGATAAAATTTATACTTCTTTGGTACCTCCCTTTCAGCGATGATTCGCTTGAGTCAATCTCTTTGGCCTTAACAGGACCTGTTTCAGAATCACGAGTGGACCTGTATTGATCCGTAACTTGTGTTCACTTTTTTTAGATAGTAATGGAATGCCCTTCATAGAGCCCTCACACTCCCCATTACTGACCAAATGTCATCTATATTACTGACACAATACAATGCATATCACCATAGACCCCATTGGTAGTATTAGAGAATCCAAATCATGGAATCCATGAAAACCAACATCAATGAGATTACTAATTCCACACCAATAATACTTGAAAATCCATATCACTAAGGCCATAGCTCCTCCACTCCACAATTCATTCCATAAACTCCTTACTGAGACTATAGATGTCATGTTGTTAAAACTTTAGATGCCTTTTAATGGAATCTGTGTCTAAGCACATGGATCCCTTCCTTTTGACTGATACATGCATGCCCTTCTACAGATGTAGCAGACCACCTTCCATAGTGTCACTGTGCCATTCATGTGTTCAACCTCATAGACTCTGGCCTTTACACCTCCATGGGTGTAGGGACATTGTAACCTAAAGCCTAAATTCAGATCTATGTGTGCGATTATATATGGAAACAAGGGATAGTTATTACAAGGCAGAAATATTGTGGTGTCAAATACATGAATTAAGCACACCCAGATCACCTAAAATGGTACACATAGTCTGATTCCTATCATTGGTTTTCCATGTTCACCTTCCTAACAAGGTATAGAAATTAAATGTTGTAGAAACCCCTAAATTCCCTTCTGCCTGCAAAACCGTAAACTGAGCTCAGAGTGTGTGAAAGAGAAGAGTTTGAAACATACTTAGGAGAAAATATGAAAATTGCCAATTACATAATATTTTGACATATATATGCCAAGCATCATGAAGGCCAAGACATCTCTATCTTCTGTCATTAACAATATGAATTGGTATCCCAAAAGGAAATATGTAATATGAGTCACATGTTTAGTAAACACCCTGAAAAACCTAAAGGCAAGTCCCCTAAAGGACACTCTCTTAGTCACATTTTGAGGTGAATTGTTGCACTGAGTTAGTGGTTTCTAAATAAGAAAATCTATCCCAAAATGAAGATAAATATGTAATTGTCATCATTTAAGTTAGTGGTTATAGTCATATAAATGTGTATATTATAACAGGCTTACAAAGGAGTTGCAATTTAAATATAATGCATTATATTACATATTTAAGTAAATTTCACTTTTGAAAGAGAAAAAGTCAGTATATTTCTAAAATATACTTTGTATATTACTGAAAAGAAAAAGAACCAGAGTACTAATCAGTTGAATATTAATAAAGGAAAGAAATGATAATAAATAAATAAATGTGGGAGTGAGACAGGACATCTAGGTTGGCAGTGTGAGGAGGCTGACAAATCATCTTCGCCAAATCCATGATAAAACTGGGCAAAGTTGACAAAAGAAATCACTTAAAGTCTGTGGAAATTGATCAAATGTACACAGCAGAGAAGTACTTATCCAGATAATCTAATGCATCTTCGTTAGAGTAGTGGGTTTTGAGGCATTTTGCTTTTGGCTTGCTCCAATTGTCTCCGAGCTCTGTAGCATAGAATTTCTACCTGAGTGTGCTGGGCAGGCTGCGGACACTATGCTTTGCTGCTCTGCTGGAGAGGCTGATTTCCCACAGAGTGTAGAGAAATCTATGCCAGGGGCAATTTTTTAAAGCCATAGTGATCTCAGTGGGAGGCTAACACTGCAGCTAGCCTGAGGCTGCAATGCTAATTGGATTAATAAACAAAATGACAGAGCAAGCACACACTGCAGAGGAAACAGACTTCACAGAATTCATCCAGAAAAATCACTAAACAAACAAAAAGACAAACCAAACAAACAAAAATAGCAACAAGACCAGATGCAGTGGCTCACACCTATAATCTCAGAACTTTGGGAAACACAAGTGGATCATTTGAGGTCAGGAGTTTGGGACCAGCCTGGCCAACATGGTGAAACCCTGTCTTTACCAAAAATACAATTAGCCGGGCATGGTGGTGGGCGCCTGTAATCCCAGCTACTTGGGAGGCTGAGGCAAGAGAATCACTTAAACCTGGGAGGGTGAGGTTGCAGTGAGCTGAGATTGTTCCATTGAACTCCAGCCTGGCCCAACAAAAGCGAAACTCCATCTCAAGAAAAAAAAAAAAAGAACAAAGAAGGAAAGAAAGAAAGGAAGGAAGGAAAGAGGGAAGGAAGGAAGGAAGGGAGGGAGGGAAGGAAGGAAGGAAGGAAGGAAGGAAGAAAGAAGAAAGAAAGAAAGAGAAAGAAAGAAAGAAAGAAAGAAAGAAAGAAAGAAAGAAAGAAAGAAAGAAAGAAAGAAAGAAAGAAAGAAAGAAAAAGATAAGCAACAAAACCACCTGGGTAGGGGTAACAGGGTCCAAAGTTACTAGAGCATATAATATAAAATACCAAACTTGGCACAATACATATAAAGAAATAGGAAAGTGTGACTCATACAGAAGATAAAAGAATCTATCAATAGAGACTCTTTCAGGACAGGGAGTTAAGGCATTGTACCTAGCAAGAATGGACTTCAAAACAGCTATTATAAATATCTTCGAAGAACTAATAGAAATAATGTTTAAAGAATTGAAGAAAGTACCATGACAATGGCACATAAGGTGGATAATATCAATAAGGAGGTTGAAAGTATAAGCATGAATCAAATGTAAATTCTGCAGATGAAAAATACAATAACTAAAATGATCAGTTTACTAGAGGGACCCGACAGTAGATTTGAGCTAGTGGAAGAAAGAACCAAGAAACCTGAAGACAGATCAATAGAGATGAGCCAATTGGAGAATGGAAAGAAAAAGTAACATAGATAAATAAAGATAACTTCAGAGACCAATTAGAAACCATTAAGCCTATCAACATGAATTTAAGTCTATGCCCAGAAGAGGAGGAGAGAAAAAAAGGAGCAAAGTAATATTAAAGAAATGATGGCTAAAAGTTCATTGAATTTCCAAGAACTTTAACAAATTCAAAGTAGTTACAACAAAGAGATCCACACCTAGACACATTAGGCAGGCTGTTGCAAATCAAATTCAGAAATAAAACCTTAAAAGCAGCAGAAAGGAAAAATGTCTCATCATCTACAAGTAAGCCACAGTCACTTAATTAGCTCACTTATCACTAGAAACAATGGAGGGCAGAAGTCAACATAATGACACATCCAAAATGATGAAAGAAACAAAGCAAAAACCACGCTGTCAGCCAATAATTAGTTTTCTAGAATTGCAAAGGCAATGCTATTGTGGGAGGATAATCTTTTCAACAAATGGAGAAGTGTTACCTGGTTTATGAAAGGATTGGCTTATAAAAAGCAACAAAAGAAAAATAATAAATTGGACTTCATCAGAATTCAAACTTGCACTTCAGTAGACATCATCAAAAAATTAAAAAAAAAACACAATGTGAGAAAATGCTTTAAATCTCATGCCTAACAAAAGATTTCTATAAAAAATATAACAGATGCTTTAAATTCAGTAAAGACAACCAAGTTTAACATGGGCAAAACATTTCAGTAGATATTTCTCCAGAGATAATATACTTATGATCAATAAGCAAATAAAAAGATGTTGAACATCATTTGTCATTAGGGAAATAGAAATTAAATCCATAATAGGATACCACTTTAGACCCACTAGAATGGATATAATAAAAAAAAATTAATGACACGTGGTGGTGAGGAGGTGGTGTACCTAAGAGCTTTATAACTATTGGAGGGAAAGTAAAACAGTATAGCCATCTTGCAATATTAGTTTGGCAGTTTATCCAAAGAGTTAACGTAAATTTGAGCATCTGACCCAGCAATTTCATGTCTAGATATTCACCCAAGATAAGTTACAATAGACATCTATACAAATATTCATATGCCAATGTATATAGCTACATTACTCATAATAGCCAAAACGTATTTATCGACTAATTAATGAATAAGCAAATGTTGTATATTCATGCAGTGGAATGCTATTAGCCAACAAAAAAGGAATTAAGTGCTCAAATACGCTACAACATAGAATAATATGCTCAGAAATAGTGTGCTAAGTGAAAATAGCTAAATACATTATACCACCTACTTTGTGATTCCATTTATATAAAATGTTAGAGGTGGAGTGATGAGGATTTGTGGGGAAATTGCTGGAATATATGGGCTCATTGATGACGGTCTGTGAGTTCAGTGATCAGGGTTCCTAGTGCCAGTGTTATTGAACTGTGGGGCCAATAATATTGTTACATGGGGTTGGTTACACTTCAAAATCAATGATATTGGTAATCAGAATGTGTAAGCTCAAAGATAAGGATCATATTACAAGGGATAGCAGATTACTGGGTCAGTAATAGTCAGGGTATAGATTAAATTGCATTGGTATGCAGGCCAGTGAGGAGGAGACTTTACTGTCAGTGATATGGGTTCTATGTTATGGGAGCCATTGTGTTAAAGATGTAGAGCTTTGGATTCAGGGAGGTGTTAACTATTGGATTAGTGAGGTGGAGACTATAGTTTCAATGATAGGATTCCAGAGATAAGAGGATAGTGTTGCCAAGTGGTATTTTAGGCTGCATGGTATGAAATTTGTGGATAAGTAAAGTGGATGTGAAGTCAAGTTATCAATGATGTGGTATTTATAAATTTAAATATGGGAGGCCAGTGAAGGAGAATACTCTAAATATGGGATCAGTGATGGTTGAACAGTGAACTATGTAGTCATTTATTGCTGCAAAACCAATTACTAGAAACTTAGCAGCTAAAAACAACACTTATTTATTATCTTAGAATTTTTGTGGTTCATAAATCAGAGGTTTGCTTATAGGTCTCTCTACTTACGGTTTCACAGGCTGCTATTAAGGTGTCAGACTGCATTCTCATCTGGAGGCTTGATTAGGAAAGGATCTACTTCTATGTTCACTGAGGATTTTTGTTGCATTGATTTCTTTGCTGCTGTAGGACTGAAGACCCTGGCTTCTTTCTGGCCATCAGTTGGAGGCTCCGTCAGCTGTAAGGTCACAAGGTCGCTGGAATATAGGGCCAGTATGAAGCCACAGGAAACCCATCTGTGCTGATTCACGTTTCCAGGTCTGTGTTCGTTATACCATCTCTCCCAATTGTGTTCCTATCTGAGAAGACACACCTTGAATCTCAGATGTATGGTTGGAATTCTGGGAATGGGAGGAACTGGAAAAGTTCCTCTATGTCTACAGAACACAGCATAGAATCTGTTCCCTCAGATTCTGGAGTCTGTGAAAGGAAACTTCCTTTCAATCAGCTATGAGGGCCATTCTTAGTTGAGGGGAGAAATCTGGGGTCTGAACGTGGAGATGTGGGGAATATGTCAAGATTTGGAAGCACATATATTCCTGTCAGTGCACCTCGGCTCACTCAGATTTCCAATGTGTGCCAGGAGCACTGTGTCCTTAGCACAGTTTCCCTGCCCACAACCATCCCAAGTGCTCCTGGGAAATGTTTGTGACTTCAGCATAGGATCCTTAAAACTGAGAGGATGCATTCATGGTTGCTCTTTGGAAAATGTTGTAAATCAGTAAGTTAGGTCCGAAGACATTAACCAATTTCCAAAATGTGATAGGCAGATCCCATCTTTATCGCAAAGCTATAAATCATTTACAACTCCAATTGTCTCCTATCTTTTTCATCGTGTTATGTTTTCTTTGTCTTTTTTTTTTCTGAGATAGAGTCTCACTCTGTCGCCCGGGCTGGAGTGCAGTGGCTCACGGCAACCTCCGCCTCCCGAGTTCAAGCAATTCTCCTGCCTCAGTCTCCTGAGTAGCTGGGATTACAGGCGCCTGCCACCACACCAGCTAATTTTTGTATTTTTAGTAGAGATGGGGTTTCACCATGTTGGCCAGGCTGGTCTTGAACTCCTGTCCTCAGGTGATCCACCCACCTCAGCCTCCCAAAGTGATGGGATTACAGGCATGAGTCACCATGCCCGGCCCCATTGTGTTATGTTGTGATGTTGTGGGGCCAGGGAAACTTTCCTTTTTCTTCAACCTAAGCAAATCCTAGGTCAGAAAAGCTTTGGTGTTGCCAGGTGGAGTGTTTTACCCAGGCACTCTGGATTCAGCCTTTTTCCAGAGCCTTGGGCTCCTGCTTTGTGTAGAGAAGCTAGGAGGACCTTTATGGTGAGAAGGATGAAGGTCCCAGGAGCATTTGCTGGATGCTTAAGAGATTGAAAGGCAATTAGAGAATTAATTCATGTATTAACTATGTGCAGAAAGTGCACAATACCTAATTGGACAGCTAATGAAGTTTCAAAAAACAAAACCAACTTTGTCACCAGAATCCAGTTGGATGGAAGGGTTTGGAAAAGCTTTGGGACATTGGGAAATGGCAAGAGGCACGTGCCTAGATAGTTGTGCCAAGTGAAAGCCAATGCTTCCTTCTTTGTGGGCCCTTTCTGGAGTCTTCTAGACTCACCAATATCTGATACATAGTGAATGATCTAGGGTAACAGTACATTACAATCACAAGAATAATAAGATGTGCCTGACTATAGCCAGAGCAAAGCAAAGATCAGAAAGAATGCAGAGTCTATTGTGGTCACTGAAGGATATCTGAAGTAATTTGAATCATGACTATTTCCCAGTTCAGGTGGCCCCATATCTTTAACCAGAAACAAGGCTGGATTTGGGGGAGCTGCATTTTTCTTAATGTTCAGCGGCCTAGGGGTGGTCTGGATCCTATGATCCTATGGACAAGATGACCCTAGTTTGGGTTTGGGACAAGTTTCTTTCTTTCTTTCTTTTTTTTTTTTTTTGATAAGGAGTTTTGCTCTGTCGCCCAGGTTGGAGTGCAGTGGCACAATCTCAGCTCACTGCAACCTCTGCCTCCCAGGTTCAAGCAATTTTCCCTGCCTCAGCCTCCTAAGAAGCTGGGATTACAGACATCCACCCACCATGCTTGGCTATTTTTTTTTTTTTTTTTTAGTGGAGACAGAGTTTCACCATGTTGTCCAGGCTGGTCTTGAACTCCTGAGCTCAGGTGATCTGCCTGCTTCGGCCTGCTGAAGTGATGGGATTACAGGTGTGAGCCACCGCGCCGGGCCAGTAGGACAAGTTAGTAAACTGTCTCCCCCAAATTACATTGGGGATATATAGTCACCTGCATTTTTTTCATCTTTTGGGGATGTTCATGAGGGAGATACAGTCTCATGATGGCTTCACAAGTTAATTGTAATCATTTTTCTCGGTTTCCTTTACACCAGCCACTAACTCTATCTACTTGTCAGCTTTGTGGTTTTATTTTTTGGAATATTTTTACAATTAGCGTTTTTAAGAGAACTTTTTGGAATAAATTTAGATTTGCAGAAAACTTGGGAAAATTGTATAAATATCTTATATCTTATGGTACATTTGTCAAAACTGTGAAATTAACGTTGGTGCAATACTATTTTTATTTTTATTGTTTTGAGACGGAGTTTTGCTCTTGTCGCCCAGGCTGCAGTGTAAAGATGCGATCCTGGCTCACTATAACCTCCGCCTCCCAAGTTCAAGTGATTCTCCTGCCTCAGCCTCCTGAGTAGCTGGGATTACAGGCACATGTTACCATGCACAGCTAATTTTTAAATAGTTTTAGTAGAGACGGGGTTTTGCCATGTTGGCCAGGCTGGTCTCAAACTCCTGACCACAGGTGATACACCTGTCGCGGCCTCCCAAAATGCTGGGATTACAGGCATGAGCCACTGTGCCCGGCCGGTGCAATACTGTTTAAACTATGAACTTCACTGGGTTTAATAAGTTTTCCCACCCATACCTTTTTCATTTCCCCGATTCAATCCAGGATAACAGATCACATTGAGGCCTCATTGAGACTGCCTTGGCTATTAGAGGCTACTTCAGATTGGTTCATGTGTTCTTTTGAAACACCCAGGATTATTTTGTGTTTTCTCTGACCCTGACCTTCCCCCAAAGGGCTCTGGTTTCTTTTAATGAATAATTATGTTTAGAAACCAATGGTGTTTAGATCTTGGTTCCAGGTGTTCTCATTCTACTGTGTGTCAATGCTTCCAGGTCTACTGAGGGGACAGAGCCAGAAAATCATTGTATATAAGCATCTCTACAATTATGTCTGCATATGTATATCTGAATATACATTATAATAAACCTGGACTGGGTGCAGTGGCTCATAACTATAATCTCAGCACTTTGGGAGGCTGAGGTTATTGTTTGAGGGAAGGAGTTTGAAACCAGCCTGGGCAACAAGGGAGACCCTATCTCTACAAAAAAATAATTTTAAATAATAAAAGAAAAAAAATGAATTCACACTGTGCTGATATCTCCGATCCTGTGGTCAAGATGACTCCAGTCTAGGACATGTTTCTAAAGTGTCTCTCATCACCATAGAATACAATGTAGCCCTTCTCCCCTTGCTTATTCAGAGGATTTGATGAGTTCTTTGGCGGTACTGTGAGGGCCTAGAATAGCAAATGGGTCAAGCAAATTGTCCTTGACCTATTCGCGGTCTTCTCTTAAGGCAAAAGGCTCAGTATGTGATTAAGCCCAGGCTTCATGGCCTAAATTTGTAGGTTGTATGTTGGGGGACAGATTGTGTTGAGGGCATGGGTATGGGCCCCTACTCTGCAAGAAAGTTCCAGCTACATGCCTGCCTGGACCTGATGATTTTTAGAACAGTGGGAGAGACTAGGGTCATGGCCTCACCATGGTGAGTTGTCACCAGGTGAGGGTGTTAGGTGCATGACTTTGTCCAAGAAGAAGCATGGCCATCTTTGAAGGACAATGATTGTGGGACTAATCTCTGAGCTCTTTGCAACATCCTACAGAGTTCTTTCATATTCTGGGACCTTTCTAGGGACAACGGAATAGTCATAAGAATATTGGCATTCTCTTTGGGAATGTTGGTTTTTCTTTGGGAAATGGGTAGAGTTTCAGTACATTATTAACTTGCAATAGCACAACATTATAACTAATGTTAATATATGACTATATACATATAAAACCATCACTACTCTGGTGGATCCTGTTGTTCCCCCTTAATCTATCTGAAATTAGGATCGTTATGATCATCATTGATATGATTATTATTTGCATTTATATTAATAGTATAATCGAAATTAATACTACAATTGGGATTGAAGGGATGCTTGTAAGCCAGATGTTTACAAGCCATGCTTGTAATAATGGATATTTTGTGGTTTAAAAGAGGTAGATCCTCATTTATTAAAGCAGTATTAATTATTGCTAATCTAGTAGTAATAATAAATACCATAGAGTAATGGTGATAAATACAATACAAATGCAAAATATATAGAGCACTTACTTGGTTTTAGATATTTCAAATGCATTCCATGTATTAAATATTTAATCTGGGTAGTCATCCTGTAGAGAGGTTCTATATTTTTCCACATTTCACAGTTGAGAAACCTGAGGCAAAGAATTATTGAATGACCTACCCTGAGCTACTACAGCCATTAATTAAGACCACTTGAATTTTAAACCAAGCACCTTGGGTCCAGATTTCACTTAACTTCTATATTACTCATGATGACTAAGAAATACATGTGAGAGTTACTAATATTATTTATCCACATTTTGTCAATATTATAGTGTTACATCAGAGAAGACAGAGGAATGGAAAGAAGGTATTTTCCAAAATCCTCTCTTGTTCCCCGGCTTCCACCGGGCTCCCACCTTCCTGGTGGCCTCTATCCTCCTGCCTCTCAGCACTGTCTCTAGGCAGACCTGCTCTTATGCACTGTCACACCACCGATTGTTTACCTGGAAGGTGGTGAGTTTGGTGAGAATGTAGAGCCCTTCACCATGATGTCTTGCAACTATGGTGTAATTATGAAGAGGTGAAAATTCTACTTCTGGTGGTTAAGGAAGATCCAAGGTGGAGGTGCAGGGGGGCTGCATATTTTATTGTTCTGAGACTTGGCTGAAGGCATGTAAGTGGCATCTTGAATGCCTAACTATGAGGGATCCCAGGTAGATTCTTTCCACCCTCTGCAGCAGTATTTCTTTATTCCGGGGCTGTTCAAGTCAGCAGGAAAATGCAGCTGTATGAGATCACATTACCAGGGTAAAGCTATCAACTCCTCCCATACATATCTCCCTGCCAAAACAGAAGACTCTTTACCTTGCTATGAGAAAGTGTGGAGCGTGTTCAGAGTTTAACAGGTTCTGGTCAAATACCAAGACTATTGATCCCAAACCCCACAAATATTCCTGAGTGCTATATATCATTTCCTGTTTCCTTCACAGTTAATCTGGCCCCTAAGGAGATAATCTGAATTTATCCACACAGCTGTTGAGGAAAACTGTTATGGTAATATTCATAGTGAGTATTTTTCAGTCAAAATACCTCATTAGGGATAAGCTCACACACTCCTGGACCTTTGCCTTTTCTGACCCTGTATGGAACCCTCAATTTTGGTTGACAGACCAGAAACGCACCCATTGTCTCCCCTGAGTAACTCAGAACATTGTCCTTCCATGACTGCCCATCCATGGCTGATTCTGTTTGTCCCGAGGTTCTGGGGCCGGATCACATAAACCACAGAGTGGACAGAGTGTGCTGACCATCAAAGTATGACTTCTGTCTTCATGAGCAGCTTTGAAGATCAGTAGATCAAAGTGGAATAGGTGTAGAGTGAAATATTCAAAATAGCATAACTAGGAGGGGAAAGAAGGACCCTCGATATCCCCAGGACAGATGGCAATTCTACCATGAGTGACCCACCAGCTGTTCTTTCATTCCAGGGTCTGTTGCTTATTCTTTCCTACCACAACCTGCTACTTTTCCCTCTTCCTTTCCCCCATTTTTTCTCTGTCCCCCTTTCCCTATTTTCTCTCTGCATTTGCTCTTTCTTTATATTTCGTCAGCCTCCTCTCTCTCCTCTTTTCTCTGTCAGCGATATCTGCTGCTCCTGGCCATTGTTTTTTCCATCTTTAATCTTTTTTGTTTCCTCCTTCTGCTCCATGCTCCTCTCTGATCCCAGGACTCTCTTCTTCTCTCATCTTCTGCTCCATTTTTCCTGTATTGCCTCCGTGAGTAAGGCCACAGGATAAAGATGTGTTAAGTTTGTTTTTCTGTTTTCCTCACCCTCCAGAGAGACTTCCATACAGATACTGGTCACAGCTTACTCAGATTCTCAATGTGTGGATAAAATTGTTACTACCCTGTATTCAAGGAATACAGCGTACCAAGGCAAGCACCTGTCTATCCTCTGTGAACAGTCATTTTGAAATAAATCATAATGTTCACAGATTTCACTTCTATCAACATTTATTTCTCCTGTATTTTTCTTCTTGATTGGGGTTCAGGTGAGAGGAATATTGTGATTTGTACAAGTTGAGAGTACAATGTCCTCATAACACACACACAGTCCTCTGTAGAGTTTTTCTTAATTGAAAAACTTAGAAAATCCTCAAGTATCATCATAAGAATTTTTATCTTCATCTTAAATGTAATAGAAAGCAACTATTGGGTTTGGTTAGTAAGGGCCAGACTGAAGAGATCTACCCTGTTCCACCCTACACAATGCAGTGCTCAGTATTGACCAAAAATTTATGAAAAAAGTCTACTGAGACTAGCAAGATACCCAGGAAGAAAAAAAATCCTTCATTTAGTGAGTGGTTAGGAAATGAGAACCCTCAGAGAAACCTCATCCCAAACCTTGGACCACAAATTCAAGAGAAATGAGTCCTCGCTACCAACAACACTGTGAACTTGAAGCCCACAGTATCACCCGAGGCTCATTTTCTCTGCATTTGAGCTGTTTTACTTTGGAAAGATGCATTTCCTTCCAAGTCTCAGATTCCTAACAGTTCCATGCAAGGACTTGGAAGTCGTAACTTCTCATGTAGAATTATTGTGTGGGTCTATATTGAGCCATGGTTTGGGATTCACCACAAAGGTAAAACAGGGACAAGGTTCATTGAAGGAGAACGTGGAAAAGGCAAAATGCATATTTAAGGGCATATTTAAGAGTTGCTCTGGGTTAATCTAAGCATGGGGAAGGAAAAGCACCAAAGAGAAAAGAAGAAACATAGCCACTTGTATTGGAAATGCAGGGGGACGTGGAGTATTGTGAAAGGACTGAAACTCCATTCAAGTTTTCCTGAAAGCCATTGTGTTTATAGCTTTGTCAAGTGGGTTAAGAGCATGTTTTACCTCTGCTAGCATATCACGTGGTCTTCACTTTGAAGAAATTAGGCCTATGATAATATACATTTTGGAGTAAGTCGAAGCCTATAGTAATCTGAGGTCTAGAGCAATTTATGCTCTAATCAGATCAACAGAGCATTATTTCCTTACTGAACCGTTAATGCTCCTCTTGTCTGAACATCAAATATGATCTACTGAGAACATTCCCACCTATGAAATTGTAGAAAAGAATGGAATAAAATATACTAAGTTGCACACTTCCTAAATAAATAATAACTAAGTGCCAAAATCATACATATAAATGCTGTTTCTAAGTTTCTCAGGGTCTTCCCTCACCCAGTGGTATTGGAAAAGAGGTACAACTGAAGGGAATATGGAATCAAAGACAGGCACAATGGCAATAGCAGAAATAAGATCAAACACATAGGTGAATCTTGCCATATCCTGACACTAGGCCAGTATGAATAAGAGGAAAGACCCAGGTTCCATGCCCCAGGGGACATGAAGCTGCTGTAACCTCTGGGCTCTAGAGTTCACGGCCCTGGGCCTCAGATATATCTGGGCTGAGGTACTAAAAAGTTTCAAAAGCCCGGAATCCTAGCGACATTATGAGTGAATCCAATTAGTCCACTCCTCCTCATTAAGGGCTAGCGTTTCCCTTTGCTTGATGAAGATTCAGAGGCCGTAACACATCTGAGCTAATAGCTATACTGGGAACCCACAGAATACAGAATAGAATTGGTTCGGGGTGAGAGGACTCTACAACACCAGGGTATGTTTACATCTTAAAAATTGTGTGAGCAAGTAGCCCAGAACCTCATATCATTGTATCAAGGCCTTTACTACATTTATAACATATCCATCTGATGGTGGAGAAAAAAAAAACAAGGTTGATTAGGAAAGAAGTTTGCTTGGTATATCTAAAGCCTCCCTTCGTGGTTATGTATAATGTCATTTTATGACAGTAAATCTTTTCCTGTTACCTACATTTTAGATACCTATTTCTTCAAACCCAGGGTATTCATTTCCTATTGCTGTTGGAATAGAATTCTCAAGAACTTTGTGGGTCTGCCACATATATCACAGGGTTCATTCCATTAGACAAGAGATGCCTCTGCATATTTTTCCTATGCAATTTCATCTCTATTCCTGGCTTTTCCTGACGTGGCTGACAGGATCCATGAGTCACATGCTCAGTTCCTTCAAAGAACCCTACATATGACTGAACACTCTGAACTTTTGTCCTGTTGAGGCACTAGGAAAATATTATTTAGTCATACTCTTGGTTTTCTCTTCAAGCACACTTTCCTGACAGTCAATAGCCTAATGTTAGCATCTTTCACAAACTAGATAGCCTGAGAATTTTCCATAGAATCAGGTCCTGGTTTCTTCATTCTTAACAATTCATCCTTTAATCCATTTTCTTTTTTTTTTTTTTTTTTTACTTTCTCATTTTACTGCGAGTTGCAAAAGAAACCAGGCTATACTTTTGACACTTTGCTTGGAAATCTCCTGAGATAAATATCCAAGTTCATTGTTTACAAGTTGCGCTTTCTGCATAACTGCAGGGCACAATTCCACTAAGCTTTCTGCTACTAAATAACAAGGATTCATTTTCTTACAGTTTCCAATAGCATGGTCCTCATTTTTTTCTGAGTCCTCACCAGCAATATCTTTAACATCCATATATTTACTGAACAGCCTTTTTATGATGATTTAGGTATTCTCTAAGGGGATATGTTTTCTCTGCTTATTCTCTTTACTTCCTTCTGAGTTCTGTCTAGCAGAGTCAAGAGCATCCATATTTCTAATAAACAGCCTTTTCAAGGCGACCTAATATTTTAAAATATAATGCTCCTTAAATTTTTTTCCACCCTGTGATCACTGCTCAATTCTACAATCACTTCTATATTTTTAGGTATTTGCTACAACTGCACCCCACTGCCTGTTACCAAAATATGTATTAGTTTTCTATTTCAGCTATAATAAATTATCACAAAGTTAGTAGCTTAAAACAACACAGATTTATTATCTCATACTTCTGGGGGTAAGAAGTTCAAAAAGGGTCTCCCTGGGCTGAAAGTCGGGTGTACATAGGGCTGTGTTCCTTCTGGGAGGCTCTGGGGGAGATCTCATTTCTTGGCCTTTTCTAGCTTCTGGAAGCTGCCTCATTTTTTTGATCATGGTACCTGCCTCTCTTTTGAGAGCCAACAGTTGCATCACTCTGACTCCTGCTTCCATCATCCAATCTCCTCTCTCTCTCTCTTTGTTTTGTTTTGTTTGTTTTCGTTGTTGTTTTGAGACAGAGTCTCACTCTGTTGCCCAGGCTGGAGTGCAGTGGTACGATCTCAGCTCACTGCAACTTCCGCTTGCTGGGTTCCAGCGATTCTCCTGCCTCAGCCTTCCAAGTAGCTGGGACTACAGGCATGTGCCACCATGCCTGGCTAATTTTTGTAATTTTAGTAGCAATGGGGTTTCACCATGTTGGCCAGGCTGGTCTCGAACTCCTGGCCTCAAGTGATATACCTATCTCAGCCTCCCAAAGTGCTGGGATTACAGGTGTATGCCATCGCCCCCAGCCGCTCTGAGTCTTCAGCCTTTCTCCTTCATTTCCAATAACACCTGTGATTACTTTGAGGCCAATGATAATCAGGTATCATCTCCCCATCTCAAGACCCATTACTTAACCACCTCTGCAAAGATGTTTTTGCCACTTAAGATAACACATTCACAGCCTCCTTCCAGGAATTGAGATGTGGACATCTTTGGGGAGCCATTATTTTTCTTATCACTCCTGGTAAATGGTTTAGCATTGCTAATCTCTATCCCTGTAAGAAACAAATTCACTCAACAGAGTTTTGTGCAGTTCTTTTTGTCTTCAAATTTATAATATTCGGTCAAAACAATGTTTTCTAAAGTTATTTAGTTTCACTTTGTTTTTCATTATTCTCTTCGGAGAGGTTATATCACACATTTGTAAAAACAACTGGGTTCTTTTGCCACAGGCTGCACTGCATTTCACCCTGTTATCCCCAGATGTTGATCTTGCTACCTGTTTCCTACCTATTTGTATTACAATCAGTGAAGTTTAATGCTGCGTGCTGTATATGCATTTTATAGTTCTGACAAATGCAGCATCATGTGTCTACCACCACAGTACCATACACAACAGTTCCAGCACCTTAAAAACTCCCCCATGTAGTCCTCCTTTAGTTGTTCCCTCCCACCTCCCACAAGTCCTTGCAATCACTGATGTGTTTTCTATCCTTGCAAGAAAAGCCCATAGGTGTTCCCTTTTTATGTTTTATGAATGTGAATGTAATAACACAACATGTAAAATTCGGGGTCTGTTTTTTTCAGTTAGGGAAATGCACTTCAGTTTTATCTATGCTTTTGCATGAATCAGTAGCTGATTACTTTATTATTTATTTTTATTTTATTTTCCTTTTTTTGAGATGGAGTCTCGCTCTATCACCCAGGCTGGAGTGCAGTGGCATAATCTCAGCTCACTGCAAAGTCCGCCTCCCAGATTCAAGTGATTCTCCTGCCTCAGCCTCCCGAATAGCTGGGACTACAGGCACCCGCCACCACGCCCAGCTAATTTTTGTATTTTTAGTAGAGAACGGGGTTTCACCATGTTGGCCAGACTGGTCTTGAACTCCTGAACTCATGATCCACCCACCTCGGTCTCCTAAAGTGCCGGGATTATAGGCGTGACCACCACGTGTGTTCTACTTTTATTTTTTAATTATATTTTCATTTTGAGATAATTGTATATTCACATGCAATTTTAGAAATAACATAAAGAAATACTGTGTATCCCTTACCCAGTTTATCACAAGTGTAAGATCGTGCAAAACTACAGTATAGTATCCCAACCAGGATATTGACAGTGATATAATTAGCACATAATGTAATTCCCTCACTATGAGAATCTCTCCTATTGCCCCATTATAATTATTTTATGGATACATAATAATTGTACATATTTATGAGGTACATATGATATTTTGATACATGCATACAATAGGTAATTATCAAATCAGGGTATTTAGGATATCCATCACCCCAAACATTGATCATTTATTCATGTTGGGAACATTTCAAATTTTCTCTTATAGCTATTTTGAAACCTACAATAAATTATTGTTAGCTAGAGTCACCCTACTGCATTATTGAACACTACAATGTATTCCTTCTACCTAACTGTTTGTTTTTATACATTAACCAACTTCTCTTCATCACCGCCCCCCCCTTCCCATCCTCTGGTAACCATCATTCTACTCTCTACCTCCATAAGATCAACTTTTTTAGCTCCATATATTAGTGAGAACATGTGATATTTGTTTTTGTCTTCGTATTTCACTAAACATAGTAACATCCAGATTTATTCATGCTGCTGCAAAGGACAGGATTTTATTCTTTAAATGAAGATATAGTATTCCATTGTGTATATATACCACATTTGCTTTATCCAGTTATTCACTGATGAATACTTAGGTTGAATCTGTGTCTTGGCTATTGTGAATAGCGCTGCAATAAACTTGGAGGTGCAAGCATTTTTATTTTATTTTATTTTGAGACAGAGTTTCACTCTTATTGCCCAGGCTGGAGTGCGATGGCATGATCTCGGCTCACTGCAAACTCCACCTCCCGGGTTCAAGCAATTCTCCTGCCACAGCCTCCTGAGTGGCTGGGACTACAGGCATGTACCACCATGCCTGGCTAATTTTTGTATTTTTGGTAGGGACAGGATTTCACCATGTTGGTCAGGCTGGTCTCAAACTCCAGACCTCAGGTGATCCACTCACCTTGGCATCCCAAAGTGCTAGGATTACAGGCATGACCCACCATGCCCTGCTGTAAGTATCGTTTTGCAATACTGATTTCCTTTCCTTTAGATAAATATCCAGTCATGGGATTCCCGGATTTTATGATAGTTCTATTTTTACTTTTTAAAGCAATGTCCATACTGTTTTTCTTTTTAAAATAATGGTTGCACTAATTTACATTCCCACCAACAGTATATAAGGGTTCCCTTTTCTTTGCATCCTTGTCAGTGTTTGTTGTTTTTTGTCTTAATAACAGCCAGTCTAACTGTGGTGAGATGATAGCTCATCATGTTCTTGAATTGCCTTTCCCTGATAACCGGTGACACTGAGCATTTTTTCATATACCTGTTGACCATTTGTAAATCTTTTGAGAGATGTCAATTCAGATCCTTTGCTCACTTTTTGAATGAGATCATCACCGTTGTTGTTTTTTCTAAGTTGTTTGAATTCCTTGTATATTCTGGATATTAGTCCCTTGTCAGATGAATAGTTTGCAAATATTTTCTCCCATTCTACAGATTGTCTCTTCACTCTGCTGATTCGTTTTCAGTTTAATAAAGTCACATTTGTCTATTTTTGCTTTTGTTGCCTGTGCTTTTAAGGTATTAGCCATAAAATCTTTGCCTAGAACAATGTCCTGAAGTATTTCCTCTGTGTTTTCTTCTAGTCATTTCGTAGTTTTGGGTCTTATGTTTGACTCTCTAATACATTTTGAATTGATCTTTGTATATTGTGAGAAATGGGGTTCTAATCGCTTTTTCTTTTCTTTTTCTTTTTTTGAGACAGAGTCTCATTCTGTTGTCCAGGCTGGAGTGCAGTGATGCAATCTCAGCTCACTGCAACATTTGCCTCCTGAGTTCAAGCAATTCTCTGCCTCAGCCTCCAGAGTAGCTGGGATTATAGATGTCTGGCTAATTTTTGTATTTTTAGTAGAGACAGGGTTTCACCATCTTGCCCAGGCTGGTCTTGAACTCCTGAACTCATGATCCACCCACCTCAGCCTCCCAGTGCTGAAATTATAGGTGTGAGCCACCATGCCCGGCCAATAGAGTTCTAATTTCATTCCTCTGCAAATAGATATCCAATTTTCCCAGCACCATTTATTGAAGAAGCTATTATTTTCCCAATGTATGTTCTTGGTGGCTTTGTTGAAAATCAGTTGGCTATAAACACATGGATTTTTTTTTCTGCATTCTCTATTCTGTTACATTGGTCAGTGTGTCTGTTTTTAATACCAGTGTGATGCTATTTTTGTTAGTATAATCATGTAATATATTTTGAAGTCAGCTAGTGCGATGCCTTAAGCTTTTTCCTTTGTGTTCAGCATTGCTTTGGATATTAGGTGTCTTTAGTGGTTGCGTATAAATTTTAGGATTATTTTTCTATTTCTGTGAAGAATGTCATTGGAATTTTGATAGGAATTTCATTGAAAATATAGATTGTGGTCGGGTGTGGTGGCTCATGCCTGTAATCCCAACACTTGTGGAGGCCAAGGTGGGCAGATTGCTTGAGTCCAGGAGACCAGCCTGGGCAACATAGTGAAACTCCATCTTTGCTAAAAATACAAAAAATTAGCCAGGTGTGGTGGTACGTGCTTTTAGTCCCATCTACTCAGGAGGCTGAGGTGGAGAATCACCTGAGCCCAGATGCTGAGGCTTCAGTGAGCTGAGATCATGTCACTGCACTCCAGCCTGGGCAACTAGAGTGAGATCCTGTCTCAAAAAAAAAAAAAAAAAAAAGGAAAGGAAAAAATATAGATGGCTTTAGGTAGCATGGTCATTTTTTTTTTTTTCTCAGCTTACTGCAAGCTCCGCCTCCCGAGTTTACGCCATTCTCCTGCCTCAGCCTCCCGAGTAGCTGGGACTCCAGGCGCCCGCCACCTCACCCGGCTAGTTTTTTGTATTTTTTTTTAGTAGAGACGGGGTTTCACCGTGTTAGCCAGGATGGTCTCGATCTCCTGACCTCGTGATCCGCCTGTCTCGGCCTCCCAAAGTGCTGGGATTACAGGCTTGAGCCACCCCGCCCGGCCAGCATGGTCATTTTTAAACAATATTAATTATTTCAATTCATGAGCATGGATATCTTTTCATTTGTTTGAGTCCTCTTAAATTTCTTTAATCAGTGTGTTGTGTTTTTCATTGCAGAGGTCTTTCACCTTTTTGGTTGAATTTATTTTATGTTTCTTGTAGCTATTATAAATGAGATTGCTTTCTTGATTTCTTTTCAGCTAGTTCACTTTTGGTGTATAAGGACATTACTGATTTTTGTATGTTGATTTTATAGCCTGAAACTTTACTGAATTCATTATCAGTTCTAAGAATTTTGGGGGGACAGAGTTTAGTTTTTTCTGTATATAAGATCATGTCTTCTGCAATGGGGGAAAATTTGACTTCCTCTTTTCCAATTTTGATGACTTTTCTTTCTTTTGCCTGCTTGCTCTGGCTAGGACTTCCAGTACTACACTGAATAAAACTGGTGAATGCGGGTAAACTTGCCTTGTTCTAGTGCCTGCTTGTTCTGGCTAGGACTTCCAGTACTGTCTTGAATAAAAGTGGTGAAAGCAGGCAACCTTGCCTTGTTCCAGTGCCTGCTTGCTCTGGCTAGGGCTTCCAGTACTATCTTGAATAAAAGTGGTGAAAGCAGGCAACCTTGTCTTGTTCCAGTTCTTAGAGGAAAGCCTAATAGTTTTTTTCCCATTCAGTATGATATCATCTGTGGGTTTGTCATACATGATCTTTATTATGTTAAGGTATGTTCCTTCTGTGCCTAATTTGTTGAGAGTTTTTATCATGAAGAGATGCCATATTTTATCAAATGCTTTTTCTGCATCTATTGAGATAATCATAATGTTTTTGTTCTTCATTCTGTTGATATGATGTATCACAGTTATTGATTTGCATATGTTGAACCCCTTTCATTCCTGGGGTGAGCTCCACTTGATCATGGTATATTATCTTTGTGATATGTTGTTGGGTTCAGTTTGCTGGTATTTCGTTGAGGATTCTTGTGTCTATGTTCATCAGGGACAGTGGCTTGTAGTTTTCTTTTTTTTTTTTTTTAATTGTGTCCTGGTCTGGATTTGGTATTGGGGTAGTGCTGGCCTCATAGAATGCATTAAGAAGAATTTTTTGCTCCTCAATTTTTTGGAATATTTGGAGAATTGGTGTTAGTTCTTGTAGGGAAAAGAAAGAGAGATCAGACTGTTACCGTGTCTATGTAGAAAACAAGGCATAAGAAACTCCATTTCCATCTGTACCCTGAACAGTTGTTTTGCCTTGAGATGCTGTTCATCTGTAACTTTTGCCCCAGCCTTGAGCTCACAGAAACATGTGTTGTATGGAATCAAGGCTTAAGGGATCTAGGGCTGTGTAGGATGTGCCTTGTTAACAAAATGTTTACAGGTAGTGTGCTTGGTAAAAGTCATCGCCATTCTCCATTCTCGATAAACCAGGGGCACAATGCTCTGTGGAAAGCCACAGGGACCTCTGTCCAGGAAAGTCGGGTATTGTTCAAGGTTTCTCCCCACTGAGATAGCCTGAAATATGGCCTCGTGGGATGGGAAAGACCTGACCATCCCCCAGCCCGACACCCGTGAAGGGTCTGTGCTGAGGAGGATTAGTAAAAGAGAAAGGCCTCTTGCAGTTGAGATAAGAGGAAGGCCTCTGTCTCCTGCCTGCCCCTGAGAACTGAATGTCTTTGTATAAAACCTGATTGTACATTTATTCTATTCTGAGATAGGAGAAAAACCACCCTGTGGCGGGAGGTGACCTACGCTGGCGGCAAAGCTGCTTTGTTATTCTTTACTACACTGAGATGTTTGGGTGGAGAGAAGCATAAATCTGGCCTACGTGCACATTCAAGCATAGTAGCTTCCCTTGAACTTATTTGTGACAGATTCCTTTGCTCACATGGTTTTTTGCTGACCTTCTGCCCACTATCACCCTGTTCTCCTGCTGCATTCCCCTTGCTGAGAGAGTGAAAATAGTAATCAGTAAATACTGAGGGAACTCAGAGACGTGCTGGTGCATGTCCTCCGTATGCTGCGCGCCGGTCTCCTGGGCCCACTGTTCTTTCGCTATACTTTGTCTCTATGTCTTACCTCTTTTCTCAGTCTCATCCCACCTGACAAGAAATACCCACAAGTGTGGAGGGACAGGCCACCCCTTCAAGTTCTTCTTTGTAACTTTGGTAGAATTCAGCAGTAAAACCACCTGGTCCTGGGGCTTTCCTTATTGGGAAACTTTTAACTATTGATTCAGTTTTGTTACTCATTATTTGTCTGCTCAGGTTTTCTATTTCTTCCTGACTCCATCTTGGTAGGTTGTAAGCGTCCAGGAGTTTATATATTTCCTTTAAGCTTTTCTAGTTTGTTAATGTATCATTGTATATAGTGTCTAATGATCCTTTTGATGTGACTGTGGTTATATAAAGTTGTAAGTCTCTTAAGTCTCCTTTTTTGTTTCTTATTTATTCGGGTCTTCTCTCTTTTTCACTTGGTTAGTCTAGCTAGCAGTTCATTGAGTTTATCTTTTTTAAGAAATCAATTTTTTGTTCCATCAATCCTTTGTATTGTTTTTTAGTCTTTATTTCATTTAGTTCTACTCTGATCTTTATTATTTCTTTCCTTCTACTAATTTTGGGTTTTGTTTGTTCTTGCATTTCTAGTTTTTTAAGGTGCATCATTAGATGTTTATTTGAAATCTTTCTACTTTTTATTTATTTTTTTTTTGAGACGGAGTTTTGCTCTTGTCATCCTGGCTGGAGTGCAACAGTGCGATCTCCACTCGCTGCAACCTCTGCCTCCTGAGTTCAAGTAATTCTCCTGCCTCAGCCTCTCGAGTACTTGGGTTTACAGGTGACTGCTACCAGGCCCAGCTAATTTTTTATATTTTTAGTAGAGACGGGGCTTCACTGTGTTGGCCAGGCTGGTCTCATGCTGCTGACCTCAGGTGATCCACCCACCTCAGCCTGCTAAGGTCCTGGGATTACAAGTGTGAGCACTGCGCCTGACCGCAATCTTTCTTTTTTGATGTGTATGTTTATTGCTATAAGTTTCCCTCTTGGCACTGCTTTTGTTGTATTCCATAGGTTTTGATATGTTGTGTTTCCATTTTCATTTTGTTTCAAGAAATTTTAAAGTTTCTTTCCCAATTGCTTCACTGGCCTGATGTTTACTTAGGAGCATGTTGTTTAACTTCCATGTATTTGTAGGGTTTCCAAAGTTCCTTTTGTTATTGGTTTCTAGTTTTATTCCCATGTGGTCTGATCAGATATTTCATATAATTTTGATTTTTAAAAAATTTCTGAAGCTTATTTTGTAGTCTAACATGTGGCCTATCCTAGAGAAGGTTCCATGTGTGATGAGGAAAATCTGCATTCTGTAGCTATTGGATGAAATATTCCATAAATGTTTGTTAGGTCCATTTGGTCGATAGTGCAGATTAAGTCTCATGATTCTTTGTTAATTTTCTGTCTAGAAGTTTTGTCCAGTGCTGAAAGTAGGGTGAAGTACCAACTATGGTTGTATTTGAGTCTGTCTCTCTCTTTGGCTCTATTTGCTTTATATATCTGAGTGCTCTGGTATTGGGTGCGTATATATTTACAGTTGTTATACCCTTTGGCTGAATTAATCTCTTTATTATTATATAGTAACTTTCTATATTTCTTACATATTTGTCTTTAAATACATTTTGTATGATGTAAGTATAGCTATTCCAGCATGCTTTTGGTTTCTGTTTGTGTGGGATATTTTTTCCCATCACAATACTTTCAGTCTATGTGTATCTTTACAGGTGAAGTGAACTTTACAGGTGAACTTGTAGGCAGCATATAAGTTATGTCTTATTTTTTAATCCATTTTGCCAATCTATATCTTTATTTGGAAATTTAAACCATTAATATACATGGTTATTGATACATGAACACTTTTGCCATTTTGTTAATTGCTTTCTGTTTGCTTTAAATATATAGGTTGGTCTCGAATTCCTGGGCTCAAGCAATCTGCCCTCCTTGGCCTCCTAAAGTGCTGGGATTTACAGGCATGAACCCCCACAACCAGCCAAGTCAATTTTTTTAAAGGCTGAAAATTGTTGTTAGTGTTTTTGACATTTCACAAAACAATTTTGTTAATATTCTACAAATGATACCATCCAATATTTCTATACTTTCTTCTTGCAAAGACGGCTCAGATAACTTTTGACTTTTATAATACTTGTTATTTTAGGGAGATTTTTCAGAGAAACCTGATGACCTTCTACTTAACATATAAAGTTCTTGATTTCTTCTCTCTTTTTATTGTAAAAAAAATTAAAATTAAAGTGCTATTTATTGAGACATAATTTTTTTCAAAGCCTCTAAAATAATATTATTTGGGGAAACACTGGGAATAATTTCCTTACATAGAATTCTGGTCTTTATTTTTCCCACTTTGTAGAGGTGAACTGCTTTGTTTATGCCACAAGTATTTGAAATAGATCAATAGTCACTATAACATTTGTTAATGAACCATTGAAGATGACTTCTGTGACCTTTTCTCTCAAGTCTTCAGCACTCTTTATGTCTTCAAATAAGAGAATTATCACCCTGCATTTGAGAAATACATCTAGCTGGTATGTTAATGGCATTTTATAGATAAACAGAATTCTATCTTTAGCTCCCAGTCTGTTTTGGATGATCTCTTTCTCAGAGACAAAGCACTCAACTTGGTGAAGCTTCACTGCAGTGGCACCCACTCCCTGCTCTTCCCAAGTCTGTTTCTGGCTGGGCTGGCTCTGGGTCATCAAGTTTTCTGGTGCCTGGCAGGAGAAAGCCTCCTGGATGGCACCCTGGTCTTCCTTCATGGATGCTTACTCCACTAGTCCTGTGCCATTATCTGTAGAATCCAGATGGTAGCCACAGGAAACCTCTCCGTGCCAGTTATTCCACCTGTTCTATAGGTATTCCTGTCCCGGAATCCTCCTCTGATTCTAAGGTTGTTGGTTGAACTCCAGGGAGGGTGAGATGATGGATGATTTGTGCAGGGATTATGCAGCCTCTTTCTGCCTAAAAACCAAAACTATGCCCACCCAGACTCTCGATTCTTTGCCAGAAGCTCCATCTTATGCTGAGAATTTTAAATGGGAAGACCTGTTCATTGGAAGGCTGAAATGCAGAGTCTGGATAAATGGGGTGGGGCAAGAGGTGTATACATATCAGACAGTGTCTTTATTCTTTACATTGCACTTAAATCCACTGGGATTTCTGAGTCTGTGCCAGGAGAACCATCTCCCCTGCAAAGCTTTTCCCTTCCAGAGTGAGATAAGGTGCCCTTGGAAACCTTTGGGGCCCCAGGGGAGGAACTGTGTGCACTCGAGTTTGAAGGAGTTGAGTGTTTTATATAAACACTGTATTTAAACCTGACGTTCTAGTTGGTACATTTATTTTTCACAGGGTCATATGCTGACAATTCTGAAAGTGCATATATGCTAATGTTGAAAAAACAAGTACATAAATTGTATAAAATAGGAGTCAGATTTCTTACTATTGGAAAAAAAGTACAAGTAATCAGGGGTTGAGGGCTAACAATGAGCCCTGTGTTACTTGTTTGCACTTGGATATATCAGTATGATATATATGTGTGTGCATATATATATCTGCGTGTGTGTATATATATATATGTATACACAGATATATCTGTATATATGTATCTGTATGTGTGTGTGTATGTATATATGTATATATACACACAGAAAGAGAGAGAAACATAGACATAGTTATAACTAGGTGAGTCTAAATGGATTAGTATCTGTACATATATTTCCTAGTTCTGTCTACTGAGATGGCCTGGAAGCAGTGATATCCTGGTAGTAATGACTATCCCAATGCCTAGATGCGGGTTTCTCAATTCCATTGTCCAATTAACACAAAAGGTGGGGAGGACATAGCGAATAAAATACAGAAAGGCAAAAATACTGGCTTTTAAGGCAGAGAAACCACCTTAACCAAGTGATCAAAGTTAACAACAGTAATGATGTCATATCAATGTTATGCACCCATGATAAGATGCAATGAGAAAGGCACTACCTTTTTGTGGTATTATTTCCCCAAATCTGTAGACCCATTCTAATAATGAAAATATAGCAGGCAAATTCAAATTGAGGGAGGGACGTTCTACAGGATACCTGAACGGTCCTCTTTGAAATCATCAAGTCACAAAAAAACAAAGAAAATTGGAAGTTGTCATAGACCAGGGGAGAGTAAGGAACAGAACAACTAATTGCTATGGCATCCTGGATTGGAATTTGGTACAGGGAAAAAAGAAAAGCTAAAGAAATCTGAAAAATCTGAAAAGACTCTGTCATTTAGTTAATAGTATTGTATCCATGTTAATTTCTTAGTTTTGACAAATGTATCATAGTTACATAAGATGTTATCATTAGGGAAAACTAGGTAAAGGGTATTCAGAAATTGTGTGTAATCACCTTGGCACTTTTATTTGTATATCTAAAATTACTGCAAGCTAGAAAAAAACCCAAAAACATAAAAAATAAAAATTTTCCCAAAAATCAAATAAAGAGAAAAGACATTGTTTTTGGAAGAAATCTGAAAAAAAACCTAAGGTGATAAATTTTGTTCAAAGGAAAATTTCAATTCCTCAAAACATTCATTGTTCAGACTGTATTTGTACTATAAAGTTACAAGTCCTCTACAATTCTGATTTGTGTGTCTATTCTTATATTTTCATAGTATTTTTAGTTGTTTTCTTTTTTGAAATGTATTTTATTTTACAGCAGTCACATTTATCAGTATTTTTCTTCATCTTTGCCTTTTGTGTCTTCAAGTCCTAGAAATGTTGTCCTTTGTGTTTTTATAAAAACTGAAAGTTTTGTTTTCTATTCACAGGCTTTTATTCTGTCAGGGAATGATTTTTTTTTTTTTTTTTTTTTTTTTTTTGCAGTGGAGTCTTGATTCTGCAGGAATAAGGAATATTCTTTCTCCCTCTTTCAGTGATGATTGATTCAGCTAATCATCTAGGGAAGGTTCAGAGCATGTCAAGTCGAGCCTGACTCTAGTTTTTCTGGATCTATCCTTTTATCTATGTCCAGAGCTTTTGCTTTTGGTAGCATGAGGAGATGGAAGAAACTTTGGCATGAAAAAGATTGATGTCAGGCATGCAGTTGCCAAATGAATGAGAGACAAAGAATGAATGAAGAATTCAGAAGATCAAGAGGATTTGTCACTAGGGTGGGGTTTGTTGGCGTCAGATTTATTTTGTAAATTTTGTTGATGTATGCACTACTTGCAGAAAGTAATCACAATTTTATTATTTAATTAATTTATTTGAATAGTTTTTGGGGAACAGGTAGTTTTTGGTTACATGGATATGTTCTTTAGTGGTGATTTCCAAGATTTTAGTACACCTGTCACCCGAGCAGCGTACATTGTACCCATATGTAGTCTTTTATCCCTCACTCCCCTTCTAGCCTTTCCCCCAAAGTCCCCAAGTTCATTGTATCACTCTTTTACCCTTGAATCCTCATAGTTTAGCCCCCAGTTATAAGTGAGAACATACAATATTTGGTTTTCTATCCCTGAGTTACTTCACTTAGGATAATGACCTCCAGCTCCATCCAAGTTGCTACAAAATACATTATTTCATTCTCTTTTTATGACTGAGTTGTAATCTATAGTGTGTATATACCACACTTTCTTTATCCATTCATTGGTCGACAGGCGCTTAGAGTAACCAAATTTCAGCGTACAACTCAATGATTGCTTACAAAATGAACCCAGTTCTGTCAACATCACTCAGATCGAGAAAGAGAATATTAAAACCTATGGTAAAGGGGTAAGTGAAGAGCTTGGAGGAATCGTTGTAAGCAAAGAGTTTGGCAAAGTTGTATTTGAGGGCCGGAGTGAAATTCTCGTCCACCCACACCGACCAGATGTCGAAGGAACACACGTGGAAAACAGGGACTCATCTCCATTCCATATACTGTACTCACAGTTTGCTTGTTTCCATGTACAGTCTGTGACATCAGGTTCAGGGCAGTTGCGCCAGCAGAGAAGGCAGGGCAGAATCTAGAGGCGAAGCGGGAACAAGATGCCTTTGTTGGCATTTGCTTCCCACCTCCTGTTAACATACCCCATCCTAGAAAGATAAGACCACCAGTGGTCTGGGTACTGAGCGATGCTACCTCGGACAGTGACGGGGCAGGGAACAGGAAGGCCTGGGATACGAAGAAGGCAGGGGAGAGCAGGGACCTGTTAGAGGGCAGAGATAGCAAAAAGGATCTGGGAACAGGGACAGGCAGCAAGAACCAGTGCCCAGGCATCACAAAACCCAAACCCACATGCTGAGGAGTCCACTCACTTGACAGTCACATCCTGCGTTGTACAATGATTGGAAACCTAATTGCTGATGTGGTGTAAGCCGATACCAAAAATAAAACAGATGGCATCTTGTGAAGTACACCTTCCCCCTACTCAGGTAACCTGTGGCAAGCAGAGGGCATGGCCTGAGAGTCAGTGTAGCTGGAGGGTTGACCCTTGGGAAGGACATGCTATGACTTATACGTAGTCCGCCCCATAAAGTAAGGAAGCCGTAAGGAGGATACAGTCAGCCATGATTGGCTGGTCCCGGGTTTCCCTGGGAAGAATCTGTCAGACCCTGGAGAATGAGCTTTTGCTTGGTCTTTGATGGTGCTGGAGTTGGGGAGAAAGATGGTGCTTTCAGGGGGAGGTACGAGGTGGAGGGGCTGTGCATAAATAGGAGTGCTCACCTGCAATGAGTAATTGTGATTGGTGAGAATTGACCACTGTGTAACCACAGTCCTCCACTCTGCGGGGTGTGTAGATATAACTGATTTCAGAGGTCCCCTTGGGAGCCTTCAGTATCTGTGGTGGGGAGGGGGAGGGGGAGAGGGTTAGGATCATATATTTTTACAGAAGTTCTTGGACTCCAGAAACCAACTCCCTCAGCAAGAGCAGATTGGAGAGACTTGTTTATTTCTGGGGAAGGGGCTGAGAAGAAAGGGGTTATTGGATTTACCTTAGTGACGTTGACTTTGAAATTTCGTCTAGTTCTGGTGATTTGTCCTGGTCCCAGTATATCAACAATCATGACTTGAAGGAAGAAGAAAAGGGTCAGGGGACATAGGGGTTTAGTGACTTAAGATTCCCTTATCCTAAAACCTCCCCCAGCTCCGCAGTTCTATACCCCAGTGGTGAGATCCTCTCCTTGGTAGACTTCCCTGGTGTTTCCCTAGACTCACCGACATCCGTCTCGCAGTAAACAGTCTGGGGGTGCAGTAATTTACAAAGACAAGCATTACAAGGTGGCAATAGAGTCAGGAGCAAAGGAAAGGACAGCAGGAATGAAGGGTCCATGGTGCGTGCTAGAGGGACAAAGGGCACAAATTGAGGCACGAACATTTTCTATCCCGGCTTCCCCTCCCCCTTCAGTTCTAGACCAGAGCTGGGCTGGATTTGAGGACCTTCCCCTTTCTTAATGTCTGGGGAATTGGGAGGGATGGAGTGGTCTAGCTCCCCTGATCTTGTGCCCCACATTTGAAATGACTCACCACTGCCAGTCTCAGCCAAGGCATACCACAGCTTTTGCAGAACACCCAGCCCCGCAGAGAATATATGGCGTTTGCCTGCCCTTTTCAACCCTGGGGCATGTCCTTTAGGGAGGTACGGTGTGATTACCAGGTGTACTGGTTACTTGGAATGTTCATCTCTCATCTGCATTTTCTTTTCATCCTTCAAGCGTATCAACCAGGCAGGTACAATCTCATTACTGGGTACACTTGCCACTTCAAATCCTCCTTCTCTCTACAGTTACACAAAAGGCACCAACTCCACTCATTCACGGATAATGTTATGAGCTGGATTGTGTCTTTCCTTCACCTCCCACCCCAATACATGTGTTGAAGTCCTAACCTCCAATATACCTCGTAATGCTACTGTATTCGAGATTGGATCATTAAAGAGGTAACTGAGGAGAAATGAGGTCATTATGGTGGATCCGAATCCAATATGACTGGGCCTTTTGTTAGAAGAGGAGCTTTAGGACACAGACACACAGCATAAAGACCATGTGAAGACAAAGGAGGAAGATAGCTACATATAGGCCAAGGAGGGAGTCCCTTAGAAGAAACCAACACTGCTGACATCTTGATCTCAGACCTCTGGCCTTCAGAACTTTGAGAAAATAAATTTCTGCCATATAAGCCACTCAGTCTGTGGTACTTTGTTATGATATCTCTAAAAAACTAACAAACTCCTTTGTTTCACTGAATATATATATACACACATATATAGGTATATGTGTGTGTGTGTGTGTGTGTGTGTATAATGTAGGGCCTTTAAACAACTTAAACTTGTATTAGGAATTTGAGAAAAATAAATCACCTCCAACACCAAATGTTTAAAACCAGACTTATTCAGTCACCCAACTTCTCTTCCCTCTCCATACCTCTGTTTTCTATCTCACTCCTATATACTTTCATTTATTATGTTACAACTTATCCTCCATTGCTCTTTTAATTTTAAACATCTATAAACATAGTCATAAACACACACTTCTCCTTTTTTAAAAAATTTTTTAGATGGAGGCTCGCTTTGTCACCCAGGCTAGAGTGCAGTGGCGCAATCTCGACTCACTGCAACCTCCACCACCTGGGTTGAAGCCATTCTCCTGCCTCAGCCTCCCCAGTAGCTGGGACTACAGGTGCCCACCACCATGCCTGGCTAATTTTCATAGTTTTAGTAGAGATGGGGTTTCACCATATTGGTCAGGCTGGTCTCAAACTCCTGATCTTGTGATCTGCCTGCCTTGGACTCCCAAAGGGCTGGGATTACAGGAATGAACCACTGCACCCAGCCACATCTCCTTTTTTAGGTAAAATTGTAGCACACTCTATGTAGCTTTTGTGACCTCACGTTTTTAATTTTATAATATATCCTGAGATGGTACCATAGTAGTATATAAATTCTTCATTCTTTATACAGTTGTATAATACTCCATGTTGAAGTGCCTTAGATTATCCAATCAATTCCTAATTATTGGTCCTTTGAATAATTTTCTGCTGTTTGCTCTTACAATAATACCACAATGAATAGGTTTGTGAGTAGAGTTGTCCCTCGGTATATATTGGGGTTTGGTTCTAGGACTGCCCACTATGCCAAAATCTGCATGTCCTCAAGTCCTGCAGTCAGCCCTTCAGAACTTGCCTTTACAAAAAGTCAGCCCTCTGTATAGGCGGGTTTCACATCTTGCAAATACCATGTTTTTGATCTGTGTTCAGCTGAAAAAGATCAGCATATAAGTGGAAGTGTACAGTTCAGACTCATGTTGTCCAAGGGTCAACTGTATACCTTTTCTTATATTTGAAAATAAGTCTTTAAAAGTGATTCCTAGAAATAGGGTTGAGTTCAGGGCCAATAGCAATTCTTTTCTGTGATTTGTTCATATCTTATGCACTTCCTTCTACAAGGTTGATTGACTTTTCCTCTGATTTTAGAAACTATAGGTTAAAAATACTAACTCTTCATTGCATGACTGTAAATAGTTTTCTCAGTTTGTCATATAACATCTACTTTTCTTGAGTTAAATACATATATACACACACATATGTACATATATGTGTGTGTATATATATATTTAATAGGATCTACTTAAGAATGTTTTGACTTACTGCCACTGGAATTTGACTCATAGTACAGAGTCCTCCTACTAACAAGGATTAGATGATTTTACCCATGATTTTTTCCCTATTTATGCAATTTCTTTTTTAAAATTCAGATCTTTAACCCATTTGGAGTTTATGTTGGTGTTATTGTGAGGCATATGCCCAATTTTATCTTTTTCCTAAGGAATGTACAATTAACCAAATACCACTAGTACAAAGATATCCTTTACACAGTTAATTAAGCTGTCCTCCTTATTATATATTACATTTCCACATGCATTTGAATCTATATCATGATATTTTATTCTATTCAATTTGTCTATGTGTCCATTCCTGCACCAATACCACACTACAGAGACTTCTAAAAATATTTTATTATGTTCTAGATATTTTGATATTGTTCTAGAGAAGACTCTCTTTTCCCCCCTTCCATCAGCTAGATGTTGCTGGCATGCATTGGCCCATGACCCCTTCCATCTTTGCTCTAGCCACCAATGTCTAGTCAAGTCTTTCTCACATCACGTCATAGAACATGGACTCTTCTGCCTTCCTCCACATTTAAAAGATCTTTATGATTACGTTGGGTCAACCAAGATAATCCAGAACAACCTTTTTTTTTTTTTTTTTTTGAGACAGAGTTTTGCTCTTGTTGTTCAGGCTGGAGTACAGTGGCACAATCTCAGCTCGCTGCAACCTCCACCTCCCAGGCTCAAGCGATTCTACTGCCTCAGCCTCCCAAGTAGCTGGGATTCCATTCACCTATCACCACTCCCCGCTAATTTTTTGTATCTTTAGTAGAGATGGGTTTCACCTTGTTGGTCAGGCTGGTATCAAACTCCTGACCTCAGGTGATATGCCTGCCTCGGTCTCCCAGAGTGCTGGGATTACAGGTGTGAGCCACAGTGCCTGGCCCATAATAACCTCTTTAAATTGGCTGATTAGTAAGCTTAATTTCACTTGTAACATTAACTTCCCTTTGTCTTTTAACATAACATATTCACAGGTTCCAAGGAAAAGGTCATATCTGGAGGGCATTATTCTGACCACCATGGGGTGGAATTGCATTCAATGTATTAATTTACTTAAAAAACATTGAGATATATACTCCTGTTCCACGACTTAGAAAATCAGAGCTCCACTAGACATACTCCATCCCTTTTACCCTTTGTGAGGTTCATTATAATCCTATCTCCAGGCAAATGGAGCCACATTGCTGTGAATTGCACAGTTTATGTAGAGTGAAAGGGCAGGATGTTTAATCCCAGCTTTGGAAAGATCATTTGCCAATGAAATTCAAAAAGCAAAGAAAACCAGGTGCACAAGGTCAGAAGACTCCGTGGCCAGACTCATACACTAGTGCTCCCTGCAGTCCAAGCCTGAAAACTGCTAACGATGGTATTTTGGCCAGAGATTGTCCACTGGCTTGGTTCCCCTTTCTTGTCCTGCTTCAATTCTCTTGCTGGTTTTATCTGGAACACGTCCTTCATAAATAACGAGGGCCTTGGTCTTCATTTTAGAGCTTAAATCTGCAGAACCTCAGACAGGCTACATCTTTCCACTTATTCAAGTTTATATTTGTGTCTTTTGAGACTTTATAATGTGTTTTGAAACTTCTTATTGAAAAACAATGTTTTTACCTCTTTAAAAAGTGCACGTACAGGCTGGGTGCGGTGGCTTATGCCTGTAATCCCCGCACTTTGGGATGCCGAGGTGGGTGATCATGAGATCAGGAGTTTGAGACCAGCTTGACAAACCAAAAATACAAAAATTAGCCAGGTATGGTGGTGCTTGCCTGTAATCCCAGCTACTCAGGAGGCTGAGGCAGGAGAATCGCTTGAACCCGGGAGGCAGAGGTTGCAGTGAGCTGAGATCATGTCACTGCACTCCAGCCTGGGTGACAGAGCAAGACTCTGTCTTAAATAAATGAATAAATGAATAAATAAATAAATAAATAAATAAATAAATAAATAAATAAATATAAAGTGCATGCACATTTCATTTCTCAACAACTTTGAAGGGAAATTTTAAACAGCATGATATTTTAACCTGAATTTATGTATCCACTAAAAATTAGGATTTTTTCTCCCCAGGGCCAAGAAATTTCTCAATGATTCAATAAGTTTATTTAATGCATTATTGACTTTTTTTTGTCCTTTGTGAGTGATTTACTTTTATTTTTATATATATGGATCCCCATGATTCAATCAGGAATCACACATTTTATTTGGTTATCATGTCTCTCTAGACTTCTTTACTAAAAATCAGTTCTTCAGCTTTTCATTTTATTTCATGATTTTCACACATTTGAAAAGTTCTGTCTGGTTATTTTGTGCAATATTTCTTCAACTTCAGTTTGGTGATATTTCCCATGATTACATTCAGTTTATGCAGTTTTCCAAGAATATCAATAAAGCAAAATTGTATCTTAATGCTGGTCCTTTCTTGATACATTTGTGCCTAAGCCTTTTATCTGTTTACATATCTATTTGGTGACTGTAAATGGAGAATTCTTTTCCATTATATATTCTATTTCTTTATATATGTCAAGAGTATTGATTTTCGTAGGTTAATTCTACAGCTTGCTATTTTACTAAATATTATGGTTGGTTGCAGTGATATTGCAATCATTCTTTTGGGTTTTCCACATTTAAAATCATATTGTCTGTGTTAGTTCACGGTGTGGGGTACGGCTTCCCTCTTTCAGCCCCTTTGAGGTCTGGGACACTCTGGGTATGATGGCTGTTGACATCTTATAGCTGAGTCACCTTCAGGGAATTGCTCTCATTTTATGTGAATTGTATAAGTTTCCACCTGCTGTCTGCATAAAGCTTGCATCTAATACTGATCCAGGTGGCAATACAAAAGGTAGAAAACAACACTGACATAGTTTGGATATTTGTTCTTCCAAATATTTTGTTGAAATGTAATCTCCAATGTTGGAAGTGGGACATGGTGGAAGGTGTTTGAGTCCTAGGTGTGGATTCCTCGTGACTTGGTGCTATCCTCATGATAGTGAGTGAGTTCTCATGAGATTTGATTGTTTAAGAGTGTGTGGCACCTCCCCCCAGTCTCTTTTGCTTCTGCTATTGCCATGTTGTCAGGTGATGTGCCTGCTATCACTTCACCTTCCACCATGAGAAAAAGCTCCCAGAGGCCTCCCCAGAAGCCGCACAGATGCTGACACTATGCATCCCATATGGCCTACAGAACCGTGAGCCAATTAAACCTCTTTTCTTATAAATGATTCTGTCTCAGGTATTTCTTTATAATTATGCAAGAACAGCCTAATACAAACATCACTTATCCTTAAAGCCACAGATGCACTATCATCAGCCCAGAGATTCACCATGGTTTTCTCTACAGATCACCAAACTATAGACTTCCCATTACTGAGCCCACAGTACTCCCATTGCTGACTCTCTAGACCTCTGTTATTGGCCCCAGAGATCGTATTACTAGCTTTAGAGACCACATGTTAGCCAACTCACAGACTCATATCACTGAACCTCATTTCTAATACCACAGTCCTCTGTCACTTATCCCTCAGCCTCTGCTCGTGGATCCACTGACTCCCACCACTGAAGCCACAGAGACTTATCACTGACCCTATAATAATTAATCGTACACCTGATTATTAACCCCAAAGCCCTATAACTTACCCCATAGTCCCCCCATTATTCACTGCAAAGATTCCTCATTATTGACCATAGATACCTTCCAATTTCTGACTTAATGGGCCACGTGTCAGTCTCCACACAGACATCCTTATCTGAACACACAAATCTTCAGGACTGCACCTAAATTTTACGTCACTAATCTCTCAGACCTGCCACAAATCAGATCATCAAATAACCCATGACTGGCTCACAGAACATCTATCATTGATTCTACAGAGCTTCTCTCATCGAGTACAAAGAGATAATATGCAAATTCATACAAATATGTCCATGACACTTCCCTTAGAAAATATTAAATTTAAAATGAAAAGCAGACATGAATAAGTAAACAAATATTATCAGTGTAAGATGTTTTCTAGAACACATGTTGCATTAATCGCTATTTTCTCTGTTTTCTAGCAGACACGTTGCATTAACTGCTGTTTATCTTGTCTCCTGTAGGTGAAAAGCCTTAGTATTTTTCACCAGGTTACGTAGGTACTGAAATGACAAACAAATTCCTCAGAGACAGATCAGGCAGAAATATGGCAAAAGCCAGTGTGAGTGAGGCTGGATAATACTGGAAGGCTGGTGGAGTTAGAATTTAGAATTAAATCAAAGTGCTTACGCTGGATTGCGTATCAATGCATCTTTTTGTTAAGGATTGCAAATAGAAAATTTAAATGGACCATGCACAAAGCATTATTATTTTTTGGTTACACTTCAAAACAACTCAGTGAAGGATCCCTTCTTCCAGAAAAGATGGGGTAAAAAGGATCAATTTTACCCTCCAGTCTGAAACAGTCAAAAAATCAAATAGAGTATTTTTAAGTTATTGGGCACAAGGCAACAAAGGACATTGATCTCTCTGAAATGGAAAATAAACCATGTAAAACTTATCAGTGTTCTAGCTCTTTGCCTTGAGAGAGTATTCAGACCATTAAACATAGAGAGGAACTCGGGTATAACCTCCTGGACTCCATGAACCAGAGGACAGAGGTGAGAATCCAGAAAGACCAATGTAGCTAAAGTTTGTAGGACAGAGTAGCCAAAAGCAGAGACTTGCACAGACAACTTCACGGTTCTGTAAAGAGTATTCCCATGTATTCAACAGAGAACTGATCAATGTGTGTGTGTGTGAAAATGTAACTCATATTGAAGAGAAAATTCAATCAAAACCAATCCAGAACGGACACCGATGTTCAAATTGGCAGATAAGGACATTAAATTACTGAACTGCATTTTATATGTCTTAAAAGACAAATAAATAAATGGAAGCTATGAAAAATTTTTAATTAAATTTTTAAAAATGAACATGACAGTGTCTGAGATGAAAGATTCATTGGATGAGATGAACAGGTTAGTCATTGTAGTAGAAAACATGGGGAAACTTAAAAACACCCTAATATAACCTATCCAACACAAAACAAGTATAATAGTCTAAAAATATACATACGGTCAATAAGCCTGTGAAAGAAAGTAACAGAAAATATATGTATAATTGGAGTCCCCTGTGTGCAGCAGAACAAACTATGTAAATAAGTAATGGTAAAACATTTGTTGGAAACTAGAACCTCACAGATATAAGCTCAACAAACCTCCAAAACAAGAAAGATGAATAAAATGACACAAAGACACATTATAATTAAAGTATTCAAAATAGGTAATAAAAATAAAGTTTTAAAAGCATCTAGAGCTGAAAGCCACATTATGTACAGAGAAACAAAGATAAGAGAAGATTTCTCAACAATAATAATGAAAGAAAGAAGACAATGGAGAGACATTGTTAAAATACTGAAAGAAAAAACAGGTCAACCTATAATTCTATATCAAGTGAAAATATATTTAAACGCATATGAAATAAAGGACATCTGCAAAATGCCTTCACCTTATTTCATATGTAATAGTAACACAAAAAACAAAAAACAAAAAACGTTTCCCATTACAATTGGGAAAATGACTAAAATCCTCATTTTTGTCACTTCTATTTAACCCCGAAGTACAAGTTCTAGCCAGTGCTGGTCTAACTCTGGTCTACTTGTACTTGTTCCCGTCTGCCATGTATTTTGGAACAAAGACAGATGGGAACATTGTGTGACACTGTTTGGGCAATACATACCAACTTGTCACTGCAGCATCTAATGTCTCATCTACTAGTTTGAGTGTCAAGAATTAGCCTTAGTTGCACCACAAAATTGCTTTATGATAAGGAACTCTTTCTCATTCAGTTCTTTTCTAAGAAATTAGGAGGGCTTTTTTTTTTTTTTTTTGGCTCAGAGAAGGGAAACATCCCTTTATAACTATTGAATATAAAACAAAGTTAAACACGTTTACATTCAGTAAATCTGGTTTTGAACAGCTAAGCTCAACTTTGAGTTGAGAAACTCAGATTTGACCATTTTGCTATGTTTCACCCAAGGAAGAGTAATTAAGGTAAAATTACAGCAGAATTACTGATGAGTTGTGTAAATACACTAAAAGGTGAAGAGTGTTAGGATGTTTAGGTTGAGTGATACGTTAAGTTTTGTTTGATGACTAAAACAAAAACATGAGGGAGATAGGAGGAAAGAAGCTTTGAATTTATTTTTAGTTTGCACTTTTACATTAAACATGTTTTTTTCATTTTCTTCATTGACCGCAAGAATAGTGTCCATACATCAGTAAATAATTCAAGGGTTACTTTCTTTTTTTTTTTTTTTTTTTGAGACGGAGTCTCGCTCTGTCACCCAGGCTGTAGTGCAGTGGCCGGATCTCAGCTCACTGCAAGCTCCGCCTCTCGGGTTCACGCCATTCTCCTGCCTCAGCCTCCCAAGTAGCTGGGACTACAGGAGCCCGCTACCTCGCCCAGCTAGTTTTTTGTATTTCTTAGTAGAGACGGGGTTTCACCGTGTTAGCCAGGATGGTCTCGATCTCCTGACCTCGTGATCCGCCCATCTCGGCCTCCCAAAGTGCTGGGATTACAGGCTTGAGCCACCGCGCCTGGCCAAGGGTTACTTATTAAGTGCCTAATATAAATCAGGCCATGAGGAGCAGGCAACAAAGACAATTTTTGCCCTTAAGGACTCTAAGTTAATGCAAGGGCGTGAGGGTGGTAGAAGGTGGCTAGGAAGTATATCATCTTAGAATCACAAGTGCAGTGGGGCATAAAAGAAAGACATTTTATATGGTCTTGGGGTGGGATGGGGCATGAGAGAAATTTATTCTTTTTTGTTTTGAAACAGAGTCTTATTTTGTGGAGTGCAGTGCCGTGATCTTGGCTCACTGCAACCTCCACCTCCTGGGTTCAAGTGATTCTCCTGCCTCAGTCTTCTGAGTAGCTGGGATTACAGGTGCCCATACCACACCTGGCTAATTTTTTGTATTTCTAAGTAGAGACAGGGTTTCACCATGTTGACCAGGCTGGTCTTGAACTCCTGACTTCAGGTGATCCACTAGCCTTGGCCTCCCAAAGTGCTGGGGTTACAGGCGTAAGCCACCGTGCCCAGCAAGAGGAATTTATTCTAAGCTTAAAATTTAGAGAAATATGCAAAAAGTAGTAATAAGATAAAAGTTTAATAGTTAATCTTTAGTTTTGGTGGAATCAGCTCTAAATAGGAGATAAAATGGACTCCATTTCCATTTTACCTATCTATAAAATAAAAAGAACAAGTGAACAAAATTTGACATCATTTCTTTATAAAACATATTTTTTTCTATTATGAAAGACATGAAAAAAATAAAAGACACATCAAAAGAGAGTATTTTGTCAGTCAAAAGATGATAGGGACCATGATCATAACAAGCAAGAACAGGTGAAAAAAGTATTAAGAAAAATTAACATACAAAATTTAGAAATAAAGCAAAAGATGAGATCCTGCATTTTCAAAGTCAAATGAATTCATTGTTAAGAGGTCTCATCCAAGGATTATTTATTTAAGACAATGCACCTATGTTTAATTTTGTTCTTTATTGTTTGATGGGAACACTGATAATATAATTTTGTGTGTTAAGTTTTAGTTTTGTTTGATCAGAACTCTAAATGCCAAAGGTGACTGTTTTGTCATCTTTAACATTAAACAGGTTTGTATCTATTAACAAATTAATTTTCACCTTTCATTGAGTGACTATTTAAATTTCTGTTTCTTGAATTCTAAATTGAATGAGGTGTACAAAAGAATCTTTGTATGTCTTTATTTTATGTTTATATGAAAATCCTGGTTTTAACTTTTTGAAATTATCCTTTGACAAAAGTCACTACTTTGTGAAGTTCAACAAGAAATACTAAGTTCAACAAGACTATTTGCTAATAGAAAACCCACATCCCCTCTGTTCATCTGAAAGCCTAATTTGCTATTGGCTCATAAACTGAACCAAAATTTTAAAGTTCCCAGTGAACTCTACCTCAAAGATAAGGCCCTAGAGATAAAATGATCCATTATCTCATCAAGATCAAGCCTTAATGTCGAGTCAAAAGCTATTATTTTGTTCTAAAACATATTTTATAGATATACAAAAATAAATTTGAGAGTATAATCACCATATCATAGAGCAAGAAGTTATACAATTCTAAGATACTTTCATTTCCCACTTTATACAATTGTCATTTAAGTATTTGAACATATATTTGGTTAATATCCAAAATATATAAAGAACACCATACAAGTCAATAGCAAAAAAAGCAAATAACCTGATTTGAAAAATGGTCAAAGGTTCTGAACAGCCATCCCTCCAAAGAAAACATACAAATGGCCAGCAGGTCTATAGAAATGTGCTCACCAGGGAAATGCAAATCGAAACTACAATAGAATATCACCTCATACCTGTTAGGATAGCTGTTAAAAAATAATAATAAACGTTGGTGAGAATGTAGAGAAAATAAAACACTTGAATACTCTTGGTGGGAATATAAATTGGTCCAGCTATTATGAAAACCACTGTGTATATTCCTCAAAACATTAAATATATAACTACCATATAATCCAGCAACCCCACTTCTAGGTATATATACAAGGGAATTGCAATCAGGATCTTGAAGAGATATCTGCATTCCCGTGTTCATTGTAGCACTATTCACAATAGCCAAGAAAAAGAAACAACCAAAATATCCATTGATGGATGAGTGAATTAAAAAACATGGTGCATACCTACAATGCAATATTATCTATCTTTAAAAAGGAATAAAATCCTGCCGTTGGTGACAACATGAATGGATCTGGAGGGCATTCTGCCCAGTGAACAACAAATACTGTATGATCTCACTTACATGTGAAATTTAAATTAACCAAACCCTGAAGCAGAAAGTAGAATGGTGGTTGCTAGAAGTTTGGGTGAGGGGTAGTTGGAGAGGGAGTGGTTAACGCCTACAAGGTTTTATTTATACAAAGTAAGTTCTGGTGAGTTACCATACACCATAAAATCTACAGCTAATGATATTGTATTGCATACTTAAAATTTGCTAAAAGAGTAGGTGTTATGTTGTGTTCTCACCACCTGAAATAATAATAATAAAGAAGACAGGAGGAAATTTTGGGAGGTGATGGATATGTTTGTAGTTTGGTAGTGGTGATAGTTTTACGGGTATATATTTATCAACAAGGTGATATATCACTTTGTATACTTTGTATATATCAAGTTGTATACTTAAAAATGAACAGCTTTTATATGTTAAAACATATTTGAAAATGAGTATACGTTAAATAACAAAACAATAATTATATCCCACATTAAACAATGTTGGTTTTCAATAATGTTACTTATCTGTGACATTAATTCCTACTCTAACCCTTTGCTATCATCATGGATAATTCAGAATTGACTATCTCACTTAAATGTTGTCTTTCATTGGATACTTAAAGTGTAGTAAGAATAATAATACCACTGCCACCACCACCACCATCAATTCACTGAACCATTATTCTGTGACATATATGGAAAACGTCTGATAGATATATATTATCTTATGTATGTATAATACATATATTATCTTATATATTATGTCCATATATTACATATGGATACATTCTCTTGTTTTGTCTCCAGAACACTCCTTTGAAATGGATATAGCTATCCCATTTTAGAGTGAAAGTACACAGATGCTTAGAAAGTTTACATTATTTAGCCAAGTCAAACTTGAATTCGTGTCTGGATTCATGCCACCCTATCCCATGCCTTATCTACTGTTCCTCCCCACTTTAGCTCTCCCTTTCAGTGTTCCTATTAAAATGCAAAAATATGAGCAATCTCCCAGAATTTCAAGGCCACAATTATCTCAGTATTCTTTTGCATAAATCTCATCCGGCCACCAAAAACTTAGACGGTGTAAATTGCATCATGATGATGGGCGAGTACCTTTGCCTTCACAGGTCTCCTGATCTGTTTCCCCGTGGAAGTAATGAAGCCCATCAGTATCATCACTCTTCAAAGATTTAGAAAAGGGGAAGGAGCACAAAATCATTTCCAAGTTACCTGCTGCCAGCGAAATAAGATTTGACTGGGTTTTCTAATGTTTCAAACTACTTCCTTTCAGACAGCTAAGAAATTCATAAAACCAGCCATGAGAGTTATATTGCCTGCAAGTGTAAACAGTTTTGATAGTGGAGTAACTCCCTACTCAGAGAGTCTTTTGAGAAGAGACTGATAAGACTTTATACATCTCAGAGAGAGGGAAGAAGGCCTTTTTGATCATTCTCATGCAAATCCCCAATAGCTGACAGCAAGCTGCTTTATGTTGTCCCATATTTTCTTTCTAGAATGCATATGGAACACGTAGCTTAGAAGTAATGCTTTCCTTTTGAAGATTTTTTTTTTTTCTTAAATTTGAAACAATTACGGGTGTTAGACTTTTCCTCTTTAAATAGATATTTTCTTTATAGCTTTCCCCCTGGAAAATGTCTTTAGCGTTAGGACAACGAACCAATGCAATTGACTTCTGGATTCGTTTATCAGAATGGGTCAAAGTCACTTCTTCCTTCACTCCATCTTGTATGTAATCAGAAAAAAGAAGCCCATAGCATCAGCACTATCTGCCTTATTTCCCCGTTCTTGGATTTCAATAGAGACACACTTAATGGTCTCCTGAGTCAGCTGAAGGAGGTAGAAAGTTGTTGTTCAGAATCCCCTTTTTAAAAAATATTTTAACATATATATAATATATAAAATACATATTTTAACATATATATATATATATATATTTTTGATAGATTTTAGGCCCCAGGTGGTTTTTGGTTAAGTGGATGAATTATATAGTGGTGAATTCTGAGATTTTAGTGCACTCATCATCTGAACAGTGCTTGTTCTATCTACTACGTAGTTTTTTATCCCACGCCCCTCTCCCACCTTCTTCCTTCTGAGTCTCCAAAGTCCATTAGATCACTCTGTATGCCTTTGCATCCTCACAACTTAGCTCCCACTTACAAGTGAGAACATATGGTATTTGGTTTTCCATTCCTGAGTTTCTTCACTTAGAATAATGGCCTCCAGCTCCACCCAAGTTACTGCAGAAGACATTATTTCGTTCCTTTTTAGGGCTGAGTAGTATTCTATGATGTATACATGCCATATTTTCTTTATCCACTCATTGGCCAATGGGCACTTAGGTTGGTTCCATGTCTTTGCAACTGTGAATTGTGCTGCAACAGACATATGTGTGCATGTGTCTTTTTAATATATGACTTCTTTTCCTTTGGGTAGATACCCAGTAGTGAGATTTCTGGATTGAATGGTAAACCTACTTTTAGTTATTTAAGGAATCTCCATACTGTTTTCCATAGAGGTTGGACTAATTTACATTCCTACCACAGACATTTCTCAAGAAGATATAGAAATGACCAAAAAACATAAAAAATGTTCAATATCACTAATCATCAGGGAAATGCAAATTAAAACCACGATGAGATACCATCTTACTCCTACAAGAATAGGCATTGTTAAAGAGAGTCCTCTTTGGCCAGGTGTGGTGGTTCACGCCTGTAATCTCAGCACTTTGGGAGGCCAAGACGGGTGGGTCACAAGGTCAGGAGTTTGAGACCAGCCTGCCCAACATGGTGAAACCTCCCTCTGCTAAAAATACAAAAATTAGCTGGACACGGTGGTGGGCACCTGTAATCCCAGCTACTCGGGAGGCTGAGCCAGGAGAATTGCTTAAACCAGAAGGCAGAGGTTGCATTGAGCCGAGATCGCTGGCCACTGCACTCCAGCCTGGGCATAAAAGTGAAAGTTCGTCTCAAAAAGAAAAAAAAAAATTTCTTTTCTTGTTTAATTTTCTGTGACCTATTTCTCCAAGCACAATCCCTTCTGTGTAGCCTCTGATTCTCTGACCACTCTGATGGGTCATTGTTTGTCGGGTGAGGTGGGATCTCTGATTGGTAGTATCACTCCAGCCCTTTTGCCAGTTTTCTGAAATAATGGTATGATTCTGTACCCTACAAGTGCTGTTCCCCACTCAGATAGGGAGAAGGTGCGCCTTTGCTCAAGCCCTTCCTCCAGGATGGGGTATTCCTCTCCTTCCAAATAAATATTATAAGCACAGCTTCAATGCTGCCTCCTCTACTGACATAACTCATTCTCTCCAGCAGGCATCTCAGAATTTTTCCAAACTTTTGACAGATGTAATCACCAGGCCTACAGAGGAGACTGGGACTTTACTCTTCTCTAATATTTTTGGGCAACTTAACTTTCATTGGTTTTATTTCTTTATTATTAGAACATATATTTATTGGGGTCCTGTGGGAGATGATTGAAGATTAAGAACCCATAGTCCATGCCCTTAACAAGCTGTCAGTTTTCTGGGGGATGCAGACAAGTCAACGTTTGCAGCTCAAAAGGATAAGTCTACTTAAATTCAAGTTTTTCCAAATGGAAACTCATCTCCATTCCCCAAACTTGTTTCTTCTTTTTTTTTTGAGACAGAGTCTAGCTCTGTTGCCAGGCTGGAGTGCAGTGGCACGATCTTGGCTCACTACAACCTCCACCTCCCAGGTTCAAGTGATTCTTCTGCTTCAGCCTCCCGAGTAGCTAGGATTACAGGCATGCGCCACCATGCCCATCTAATTTTTGTATTTTTAGTAGAGATGGGGTTTCACCATGTTGGTCAGGATGGTCTCGATCTCCTGACCTCATGATCCACCTGCCTCGGCCTCCCAAAGTGCTGGGATTACAGGCGGGAGCCACCGCACCCAGCCATTTCTTCTCTTAATGTTACTAGAACTCAGTGCCACAGTGACTCATGTCCGTCACCTTGGGGTCACCCTAGCCTCTGCCTTCTCCCACATACTCAGGTCCAACTATTAATGATCAACTCAGGACTCTCGGAACTTGGATGAGTTCTTAGAGTAAACCACACTGTCTCTGCTGCCTGAATATTCTCCCTTAGTTTGGCAAAACTGGAAGAAAAGCGTCTATGAAGACTAATGTGAAATACATGGAAAGGTTGCTTGGAACCCACATGAGCTATAGATTTTATTATTATTATTATTTTTGAGACGGAGTCTCGCTCTGTCACCCAGGCTGGAGTGCAGTGGCCGGATCTCAGCTCACTGCAAGCTCCACCTCCAGGGTTTATGCCATTCTCCTGCCTCAGCCTCCCAGTAGCTGGGACTACAGGCGCCCGCCACCTCGCCTGGCTAGTTTTTTTGTATTTTTTTTTTTAGTAGAGATGGGGTTTCACTGTGTTAGCCAGGATGGTCTCGATTTCCTGACCTCGTTATCTGCCCATCTTGGCCTCCCAAAGTGCTGGGATTACAGGCTTGAGCCACCACGCCCGGCCTATTATTATTTTAAAATGCAGAAAACCCAATTTGAACTGCCTTAAACAATGAAAACACCTTATTGGCTAGTTGACAAGAAGCTGAGGGCAATCTTCAGGTGAGGGTTGATCCAGGGCTCCAATGATGTGGTGAAGATTCAGTTTCTTTCTTCATTCCTTCCTCTTCTTTCTTGGTGTATACTCCATTTTCTAGCAGTTTCTCCCTCCAGGTCTCAAGAGGGCTCCAGCAGCTTCCGTGGCTACATATATCTTGCTTTAAGTCCAGAAGAGATGGGAGAATCTACTTCTCAGAAGTCTCAGTGGAAATCTCATCAACTCTTGTTGGATACGTGTCCATGCCAGAACCAATCACTTTGGCCAGGAAATGATTCATTTAGAGTGGGCCAAGGCACTGAAGGTTCACCCTGGCTTTGAAGGTGAGGCCAAGATCACTCAAGTCGTAATAAGGATTAATTTTCCAAAGAAAGTTCAGGTTGTTGCTGCTGGTGGGAATGTGAATGCCCAAGAAGCAAGAAATATATTTCTCTCACAGGCCCTGATCAAAGAATGTCAGGAAGGCATGATACAGGTTTAGGCTGAAGGATGGTGGCAGGAAGCCAGTGGAATCTTTGGGTGCAAGTATGGCAAACTTGAAAATTGCTAAGACAGTAGATTTTAAGTGTTTGTATTGCAAAAAAAAAAAAAAAAAAAAGTTAAGTATGTGAAGGTAATACATATATTAATTAGCTTGATTTAGCCATTTCACAATATCTATTCATGTATCAAAACAGCGTGTTGGACACCATGTATATGATTTTATTTGTCAATTAAAAAGATGAATAAAAAAGATTATTCTCTCCTGAGATTTGGATGGAATAACGATGAAGGGAAAGAGATTTTAGAAACAGGTGGGATACTAACGAGAATATGGCAGTCCTTCGAATAAAAGCTTGAGAAGACTTAAGCCATTTCTGTGGTGAATGGAAAATTACTATTTAAGTAAATCCCATCAAATAAACAGATTACTGTCCATTAGTGCGATGAAAACCTTTCGAGAATTTGTCAAGGAATATCTAAATATTTGAAATAAACAACTTGCTCATGGCTAATTTGCATTTTGCTTATGGACTTTAGGATAAATGAAGCCATGATTCATACAGTCTCTACAAGGAAACTGAAAAGGAAAACATTCCCCAAGAGGAAGATGATGTCAGAAACATTATACTCAACCACCTTATCACTGAGTTGTCCTAGGGAATAGTAACTTCGTTGTCTAGATGTTATGATTTCTCCTCGATTTACTTTTATTAATGAGGGAAGTATAGACATGCTTGTCCAAATAAAGATTTAAAATTGGAGGGACTCGAGAACACCAGAGTATTAGAGCTAACAGGGACCTGCCAGTGTGATTTATCGTATAGATGAGAAAACAGGTTGGGGAAGGAAAAGTGACTTAGCCTGCAGCCACCCAGAAAATCAGTGGCTCAGCTAGTGCTCTTCCAACAACTTATCCTAGCCTTGTGCCTCCATGACGACTAAGACCTTTGCTTTTATTCCAATTTTAGAGGAGATTTTAGGGGAACTCCCTGAAAAGCGTAAACTGAAAAAGATGCCTGGGAGCCAGTGAGGTTCCTGTGCAGGGCTCTGGGTGGGAAACCTTCGCTCACACAAAGATGACTGTCTTTATCAAAGGTGGCCACTAGATGGCAGAAAAAACCCATGTACCTGATACGGAGGCACCTGTTCCGAAGATTTTGAAACTGAATATTTGAGACCAGCTCATCTGCCTGATGAATATAGAAAATTAGGGATCATTGTGATATCAGTCCCCTCCCATGTAAATCCCCCAAATCTGTACCTTTCTCAAGAGTCCTGTGGTTAAGCTCATCCTTCTCTTCATTAAAACCCATAAAGGAAATAATCTACTTTGAAAACTATTTTATAAAAAGCTTGAATGACTATTAGGTAGTGTTTTATGGTTTCTACTAGGATTTTCTGCATAACAATAGAAATTATTTGACAACTCAAAGTGTGAATGAATCTCTAGTGGCCAGAGTGGTGTACGAAATAATTTCGGACAAGGGAGAATTCACCTGCCTCTGAAATTAAGTCAATGGGGAAAGCCACGTACTTCTAGTAATAATAAGAGCTGATATTTACTCAGCACTTTACACGTGCCAGGCACTGTGCTAGGCACTTTATATGAATGAATTTATTTAACCATCACAATAATTATATGATGCAATGCATAGTAAATCTGTTTTGCAGAAAAGTACACAGATCTCCACACAGTTCATGTAACTTGTTCAAGATCATACAGATAGAAAAATGTATGTGCCTATTTTCTTTTTATTTATTTACACTACATGGAATTAAAAATATGCTGCTTCATGTTAGTATAATAAGGGTTTTATGAATTCAGACGAAAAGTAATCGCTCTCTTGACCCTGTGACACATGTGCTAAAAATCTTCTCATTATTAGACCATTAGAAAGAGTATATACGGTAAAAAAAAATTTTTAGTTGTGTTACAGTAACTGTGACCATAAATTAATGCTTAAGGGAACATTGTGACAATAGCTAGGAAGATGTTAGCAGAATATTCTAAACCAGCACTGTCCTGCTAGCTCCAGGTTACATGACCCTCTGTAGTGCCATGGGGTGGCTAAACACATGACCCAGTTTCTGCGAGGAATGAACTCAAGGCTATCCTCCACCCCCTCCACAGGCAAAACATCCCCCAAATTCTTCCAATCTGATGTCTTTTTCTGCTGGCATAACTTGATGTTCAAGAGCTTCCTGCAGCAGCTCAGCATCCCTGGGAGAAGTGAGCTTTGTCAGTGCTGGGATGTGTGTGTCAGGGTCCTGTGTCCAGAGAACAGCCTCCCCACTCACTGGCCCATTTCCTAAAACCCACTATGGTGGTCAGGATTCTCGGTTGAAAGTAGGAGAAACCAATCCCAGGTATCTCATTGAAAAAGTGGCTATGAAATCTGTTAAAGTTACTTCATGGCAGGCAGGATGGAAAACGGCTGAACTCCAGGAAGAATGGAAGCAGAAACTGGAAAGTTCCTCTCTGCCTGCCCCCCAACCCCTGCCTATACTTCTCTCCATGCATCATTACTCTTGTTTCTTTGCCCACAAGTTTTCCTGTTCCTTAGTACAATTCCTGGCCATCCACAGCTCTAAAAATTCCCGTTAGGTATTCTGCCACACAAGAAAATCTGACTTGGCCCCCATTCCAGATTACTCAGGAAATTGTATTCCTAGGCTTAGCTCTGGGGCAATGTTATGCAAAGACCTTAATTTTTCTTTATCTCAGGCCATGCATGATTCAGAAGTTTTTTGTTTTGTTTTTCTGTTGTAATGGGGCTGTTCTTGCTCTTTTTAGATAAGGCTGTATCAGCTCTTTATAACCTGTTAATTTCAAGGGACTTTATACATTGGCTGTAATTCACATTCTTAGACTTGGGAAAATCTGTGTCTTTTGAGATAGAAGTGTTCTTTTTTTTAAAATTTGTTTTGCTTTATTTGTTTTTCCTCCCCAAATATTGGCATGCTATTTTTTCAGGTGTCACATAGCTCTTTGACAACAGAGATTGCTTCAGTTTTTTTTAATGAACATTATCTCCAGCTTCTCAGCTGTGAGAAGTTTTTTAGTTTTGCAATTTTTTAGGGAGGCTGAGAGCCTCCTACCCGATGTGCCCTCTGTCTGAATCACTGATACTCTCCTGGGTACTAGGGATTTTTGATTCTGTACTGCAGGGGGCGCTAGCACTCCTCCTTTCTCTAAGCCTGTGACCAGGTAAATCTGCTGGTGAAATTGACAAGTGGTCGCCATATATACTTGGACCTCAGCTACGTGTTTTTACTGCCCTTTCTTCCTTGTATGCCCACCCAAGCATGATGGGAAGTTGACCTGTGACACTTGTCTGGTGTCCTGGGAATTGATAAATGGAACCCAGAAGCAGGTATCAGAGACCAGACAACTAGGGTCAAACCCTAGACCCCTAGAGAAGTCTCCAAGTTCTCTCTGCTGTCTCAATCATCATCCTATTCTTATTTCCTGCCCAGCCTATATGAACAGAAGATTAGAAAGAAGGATCAGGGTATGATGTGGCTCTTCGCACTGTGAAAAGCCTATACTGCAACTTTTTAGAGATTTTCCAGGACCATCTTTTATGATGGATGAGAGCTTCAGAAGGACAGATAGGCAATCTCTCTTGCTGGCTGGATGTGTCTGCTTATATAGGAAACTTGAAGAGTGGGAAAGAGAATTTGACACAGGCAAGAGGAAGGGAGGAAGACAGAGTGCTGTAGCAACCTGGTAATTCTGGAGGGGCAAGGTCGTGAGTGTCTCATGGATCAAAAAGAGTCTACTGAAGAATTAGGTGGTTTTTAGTATCTTTGCTGGTTTTGTCTTATAAATATCATTAATTATTATAAACTCCCTTTCCCATACCATAAACAAAAATCAATTCCAGATGGGCTGCAAATGGATTTTCCAGATGTGTTTCTCACTGTGAGAGAGAAAACAATCATGATTCTAGACACTATTTAGGAGACTATCTTCATAACTTTGTGACTGGCAACAATTTCTTCAATGGGACACACCCACATACAATATGTATCCATGCTATACAGTGCAAGGTGTTTTACAAAGTTTAATTTTCTACTTACACAATTCTGTGAGGTAAGAAGAACTCCTTACTTTTGAGTCTTGGAAAATTAAAATTCCATATTTGACATTTTTAGGGAAACTGAGAAGCCTGATGGGAGCCCTCTTCTGAGCTCCTGTCTCAACCCACAGTTGGCTGCAACAATATTTATAGTTAAAATCAAGACTCTTTTCCAACAGAAGTATTAGATATACTCAAACTAAGAGGAAAAAATATAATATTCATTAAGCTCATATTATGTCAGGGATTGAGCTAGCTTATTTACACATACTACCTGGTTCAATCTTTACAACAATCCATGAGGCAAATATAATTATGCCCATTTTAATAACCGATGGAACTGATAGACAGTTCAAACATCTTACTGAAGGTCACAAAGCTAGCTACCAGAGGAGCCAAGATTGAGATCCAGGTAGTCATCTTCATTTATTCCCCATGAAACCAAGATGGTGGAAATTATTTGGCTTACACCTTTTTCAGAGCACAAGTTATCTGCCATTGGTCTCCACTATAAGATAACCTCAGTTTTCTTTCCACAGAACTTCAGAACTTCCATGTTCTTCCCTTCCAACAGCCATCCAAAAGGTTATTTTCTGATTAAACTGAGAGATGATTGGGGCTAGACTTATTTAACTTTTGGAGTTTTCTGCTGAGAGATTTTAAATGGTATGTCTAGCTACACGACTATGGGTATTCTGTGCTTGATATTCCAGAGTAGTGATCGGTGCTTCTTTTAGAAATGGATTTGAATTTTCAATTTTATCATAGAATTGGGACAAATAAGAAATAGTACCATGGGGCATAAGTATAATATACATTTTGCTGTTTCAGGAAATATTTTTCTTTATTGTCCCTCTCCCCCAAAAAAGGTTAAGAGGCAGAGAAAATGCAACTTATGAAGATCATTTATTCTATTATTTGATTCAAGGCTTTATATATTTTTTACCTTTCTTTATTCCCCTCCAAGATTATACAACACACACTTTTCTCTAAAATTTGTCATTCTGCCTCTCCTTCCCTCTTTCCCTCCCTTTCTCCCCTCTGCCTCTCTCTCTCTCTTTAAGCACCAAAGACTCAAGCCAAGAAGTACCTGGTAGACTGCGCTCAAGCAGCAGCCCCTTCTTTGTCTTTCCCTGTTCCACTCCTTAGAGATGATTAGGAATCTGTGTGAAACCTAATAAGTCAATCTGTAGCTATACTGGAGGACCAAAAATTGTACGCAATCCCTAAAAGTCTGAAATCAGAAAGGATCATATCGAAGTGGTGATAGCAAAACAAAATGCTTTCAGGAGTATTAACGGAAGCTCAACTACAAAATATGGGTATCATCCATACTCTATCCCTAAAAATTAGGGAAGCTGGAGCCATCTGATGGGGGGAATTTCAGGGAGCACCTACATAGGAGCCATCAGAGTAGTTGGTCCATGTGCATCCCTCCCCTCCTCCCCTCCATTGTGTCTGTGTTTAACTCAGAACAATACTAGAGGTAGAGACAATTCAACGATCTAAGTGGCCAATAATACCTTGGAGAATCAGAAATAGCCATGCTGAGAGGAAAAGTCACCTTGAAACAGCCTCTACCTAATATCCTGCTCCATTGTCACTGGAAACTGTGGAGGGCACACATCCATAAGTTACTTCTGCGCTTTGCTTCCTTCAGGTGTCTAAAGAAGCTGGGGCAGGAAGAGGAAAGTCGAAGGGGCTATCCTTGAAAGATGAGTCCACTATCAAGAATCACTAAAATACATTAGTACTAATTCTAAAAAGAGAATCTACAAACTGAATAAGAAAGGAGTTTATAATGAGGCAAATGTTGGTAGAACAATCAGAATAACACTTTTAGTATAATTAGTATCATTAGAGGGTTAAGGGAGAGTATCACTATAAAATAGAAAGAGAGGATACAAAACACGAGCAGAAATAGACTGCTCTGAAATAGATGCAACGAAAGAGCCAGCAAACCATCTCATTGCGGTCCAGAAAATAGACACTCTGAAAGGAAATAATTCTTATCCAGATAATTTTGGTTTTGTTGAATTTCACTGGACTTTTAGGAAATGTGTGGACTTACCACAAGATTTACAAGACCTGCTCTTTGTATCCCTGTCCAATATTGCTGCAATTGATTATCTTATATCCTTGATAAAGAAGACACAGGATTCTATCCTGTTGAGAGGCTATCTTGAGAGCTTTGTGGTTTCCTAACTCTTTTTTTTATTTTATTATTATTATTTTTTTTGAGGCGGAGTCTCACTCTGTTGCCCACGCTGGAGTGCAGTGGTGCTATCTCGGCTCACGGCAACCTTAGCTTCCTGGGTTCAAGCGATTCTCTTGCCTCAGCCTCCCAAGCAGCTGGGACTACAGGCACGTGCCACCATGCCTGGCTATTTTTTTTTGGTATTTTTAGCAGAGACAGGGTGTCACCGTGTTAGTCAGGATGATCTCAATCTCCTCACCTTGTGATCCACCCGCCTCAGCCTCCCAAAGCGAAGGGATGACAGGCGTGAGCCACCATGCCTGGCCCCTAACTCTGTCTTTTAATGAAACAAAAGACACTGTGCAATGGTGTGATTGTTAATATTAAGTGTCAACTTGACTGGATTCAAGGATGTAAAGTATTGTATCTGGGTGTACCTGGGTGTTGCCAGAAGAGATTAACATTTGAGTCAGCGGACTGGGAGAGGAAGACCCACCCTCAGGAAGACCCACCCTCAGTGTAGGTGGGCACCATCCAACCGGCTGCCAGTGGGGCTAGAAAAAGTGGGCAAAAGAAGATGGAAGAAGCTGACTTGCTGAGTCTTCCAGCCTTCATCTTTCTCCAGGGCTGGATGCTTCCTGCCCTGGAACATCAGACTCCAAGTTCTTCAGCTTTTAGATCCCTGGACTTACTCCAGTGGTTTGCAAGGGTTTTTCAGGCCTTCAGCCACAGACTGAAGGCTGCTCTGTTGGCTTTCCTACTTTCGAGGTTTTGGGACTTGGACTGAGCCACTACTGGCTTCCGAGCTCCTCAGCTTGCAGATGGTCTGTCCTGAGACTTCACCTTGTGATCGTGTGAGTCAATTCTCCTTAATCAACTCCCTTTCATGTATACATATATCCTATTAGTTCTGTCCCTCTAGAGAACCCTAATATAAATGGTAACTGAGACTGTGAAAAATTCCAAAGGAATACAAGATGATTTTTTTCTCTCTCTTCATTGTAAAAGTTATATGTAGGCTGGGCGCAGTGAGTCACGCTTGCAATCCCAGCACTTTGGGAGGCTGAGGCAGGTAGATCACAAGGTCAGGAGATAGAGGCCACCCTGGCTAACACAGTGAAACCTCATCTGTACTAAAAATACAAAAAATTAGCTGGGTGTGGCAGCGTGTACCTGTAGTCCCAGCTACTCAGGAGGCTGAGGCAGGGGAATCGCTTGAACCCAGGAGGCAGAGTTTGCAGTAAGCCAAGATCATGCTACTGTACTCCAGCCTGGGCAAACAGAACTAGACTCCATCTCAAAAAAAAAAAAAAAAAGTTAAAAAGGAGTAACAATATTTTTAAAATGTTTTGTTTTAGTTTAGTTGGCTACAATTTAAAACATTTTTATTTCTTTCCATATATTTCTACCACAATAACCTTAAAATCCTCAATAGATGGCTGAATAATATAATGGACATACTTGAGTAGTGACTTGAATTCAGCTCCTAGAAGGGAGGAGAAATGATACTTACAGGATAACCCAGACATTTTTTCATTCTCAGAGGAAGCTTACATCAAGATGTGATAAGCAAGAAGTTTGGCCTTACTGTCTACTTTTGAACTGTCTGTCCTTTCAGGAGTGCAACCTTCCCCAGTTTCCCTGGATCACATGGCCTCTTCTCTTCCCCCAAAGACTTCTTTTTTTTTTAAAATAGAGTTTCACTCTTGTTGCCCAGGCTGGAGTGCAATGGCATGATCTCAGCTCACTGCAACCTCCGCCTCCTAGGTTCAAGCAATTCTCCTGTGTCAGCCTCCTGAGTAGCTGAGATTACAGGTGCATGCCACCATGCCTGGCTAAGTTTTGTATTTTTAGTAGACTTGGGGTTTCATCTTATTCGTCAGGCTGGTCTTGAACTCCTGACCTCAGGTGACCCGCCCGCCTCGGCCTCCCAAAGCGCTGGGATTACAGGCATGAGCCACTGCACCAGGCCCCACGAAAGACATCATATTTTTCTTTCTCTATTTTTTTCCTCACCCATGGACTCAGGTCACACCCCAAAGATTTCTTTCTTTGGTCTTTCTTTGCAAATTTTCATACATGTCCCTCAAAGCAGTATTTTAACTTCTGAGCCCTTCATCCTGTGAAGTAAGATTTATGGGAGGTCACTGCTTTGGACTGAATTCCATCTCAACAGACAAGACTGAACCAGAATGGAGTCACTCATAATAGGAGCCACAGAGTCAAACAGAACCTAGAAAGTGCCCATTTTCCAAAAACCAGGAGATTCAGAGCAACCAAAGGGGCTCAGTCAACCTCAATCAGCATGAAAAGAAAGTCTCCTCTGCTTGAACCCATTAAGGAAATTAACTTTGAAAATATCAATCCTTTTTTTTTGTTGTTTCTTGTTCCTTCTTTCTTCAGCCATTTCTGTCTATAAATCTCACCCCCCTCTGCTCAGTTCATTGGAGTGTCTTTTTATTTTGAAGATTCAGTGCCACCTGATTTATGAATTGGGAATAAAAGCCAATTCGATCTTTGAAAATGAATTTGTTAAAATTTTATTCTTTGACGGTCCCCACCAAGTCAGAGTCAAAGACCAGAATACATGGAGCTTTTGTTGAAGATCACTATAGCCCACGACGCCAAAGGCCTATGGAAGGGCCAGGTGGAGCAGGGGCAGCCACAGTACTCTAGGTCACATGGCCTAGTAGGTATTCCCAGAGTGGGGTATACCTTTTACATTCTAACCACAGAAAGCGTCAGGCTTCTTTTACTATTAGACTTTTGCAGCAAGCACCTGCACATCTATCAAGGGGGAATAAGAATTCTCCAGGGAACACCGTAATCTAAGGTAATATTGGCACCAATGAGCAAGGTATCATGAGCATTTTTTCATGTTCTATTTCATGTCTGCTGGAATAATATATAAGCTATATTACCCTTTAGTGTCTGTTCTTTTCCTCACCCCACATAGGGCTCTTATTGGCCATTCTAGCGAGGTCTGCATTAAATTGTTTTGTTTCTTCACCCATCTTTGATGAGGAATAGATGGAACACTTTGCTCCATTACATAGGAACAGAGGGACAAAGGAACATTATAATAGTTTTCTATTTCTGTATGACAAATAACCACAACTTAGCAGCTAGCAAAACAAAACAAAGTAAAACATTTATTATCTCATATTGTTAGCTCAAAACTCTTGTGAGTTTACTTGACTTCTTTGCTCAAGCTATTGGCCAGCTGAGTTCACCTAGGGTTCAAGGTCCTCTTCAAGCTCTGTCGTTATAGGAATAGCAGAATTTATTTCCTTCTCAGATTTCCACGTGGCACCTCCATCTTCAAGCCAGCAATCATGGATGTAGTTCTTCTTGAACTTCGAATCCCCTTTTTTGTTTTTGCCTCTAATCTCTGCTTTGAAGGGCTCATGTGATGATGCTGGACCCACCTAGGATGCTCCAGGATGATCTGTCTATCTAAAGATACTATTCAGGTCAACTGATTGGTATCTTAATTGCATCTGCAAAGTCTTTTGCCAAACAACATTTCTTATGTTTGTTTTAACATTTTCTCATCATATTCACAGCTTTTGAAGATTTGAGAAGGACATCTTTGGGGGGTCATTTGAAAAATTCCCCTTAATGCAGGCATGGAAACCCAAAATGGGGGGAATATTAGAGACCGGCCTTGCAGAGACTGCATGGGCAGGCAGAACCCCTAAGCTTCAGGATTTCAGCCCTCAGTGCTGTGCCACCAACCTTAGTTACCCAGCACACCTGCTTCTTCCCTGCCCATCAGCTGCTCTCCCAGCCTGCCTTGATTTCTGCTGCCCAACTTTATTTGCACATCACATAGCCTACTGATGTGGACCTTATCTATGATTAAAACTTTGAACCCAAAGTCCTACCACTTCCTGGAAAACTCTTTGTATCTTAGTTCAGATGTCTCAGTGAGAAGTAGACTGGTTCAGCTCATCTTTTTGAGTCAGGTCTTCCAGGACATGAGGAGCTTGTCCACCTTTGCATGCGGTGCTCACCCAGTCAGCTGAGGTCAGGAACATCAAGGTAGTGAAACATGGTGAACCAAGAGTTATGTCATGGTGGGTTAGAGGATACTCTCTACAGCCAGAATGCCTGGATCCAAATTCTGACTCCCCTTGATATGTTGTTGTTTTTAACTAAGTCTCAGATGATAATCCATCCATGACTCTATTGAGAAATAACCATATATTATAATAGGATAAGCCCCCATGTATGACATTATTCAAAAATAACCATATAACTTAGTACTTTGTATTTTAAGTTATTTCAGGTGTGTGGCTGAAAGTCATGAGACTTTGAGAAGTGGTACATCCTGGATGGAGAGCCAGAGGATAACTAACAACATTGTGTAGTTGCTCAAGTATTTATTTAAAAGGAAGGGGATCTGGTCCTGAGAAGTTTAGAAACTTAGCATTGCAGGTTTGGGGGCTGCAGTGGGGTCCTTTTGGCTTTAGCTTGGTTTAAGCCTCAGAGAGAAACCTGTCAGGACAAGCCTAGAGGCAAAGTATGTTCAGATGCTCTTCATGAGGAAGGACAGCCAACAAGTCATAGAATGCCTGCTGGGGACACTGTCTCTGGATCCAGAAACTCCAAGCAGCAGGACCTGGGAAAGTATGCCAGGTTTATTTTGTCTGTTTTCTCTCTTCAGATTGAGGATAATGGCTTCTTAACATCAGCTTCAGTCTGATGCTTGGGAACTAGAGATACGTTTTTAAAACTGGAACCTGACTTCCTATTTTGGTTTAGTACACCTATCCTTCATGAGAGGTCTGTTTATTTCATTCTTGTTTCACATTTTACTTGAGCATATTTTACAAAATGTTCTTACTAGCACATAAGAAACAACGTAAGCTTGATAAAAGTTTTAACTTTTTTACTAAAATTAATTTTATTAAACAGCAACAGTAATAACAGCAATGTAACAAGAAGATCTGATGGAATTAACTAAAGTTGAAATTAGATGTTGTTGGACTTTGAAACCTCAATTGGCTATATCTTAGTGGGGCGTCTTTAGTCAGATAACTTAATTATGTTGGTTTAGTCTCCTTATCTGTAAAATTGGGATAATAATACTTAACTCTTAGAGTTTTTATGTCAAACAAATGAAATAATAAACGAAAAACCCTAGTTCAGTGCCTGAATCTTAGTATACAAACAAAAAACATTTTTGTATAGATGAGTATTCAGTGTCTCAGACATATCAGGGAGTTAGATTTACAACTGACTCCTTTCCTCTTGACTGGCACCTACTTTTCTAGCAAATATAGAACCTACAGACATAGAGCTCATAAAAAAACAACAAATTTTTGATAATTTATTTTGCAAATGCAGTGTATTCAGTGATGGTGAATTCACTGCCCAGTTACAAAATGTACATGAAATCTTATATAGCCCGTCTCTTCTTCCCATCACAAAATTCTAAAACATTTATATTGGGTAACAATTAGAATCAGTGAGAGACTATGACCAAGTTTTAAAAACCCCCCAAATAAGAGGGAATTTGGGTACCTGTGAGAGGACAGAAAGCCCTTCTTTACCTCAATTAACTGGGAAATTCAGGCAAAACCACTGATATTCCACCAGAATGACAAAAGTAATTGAAGTTATACGTATATGTCACAAGGAAATAGATGCTTCTTTGAGGATGAAATTTAAGAAGTAACTTCAAGATGATTCAGAGATGTGTAGCTTCAGGCACAACATCAGAATTTGATTTCATAAGGGACAACCTGAGTGTGAAGGACTCACTCTAGTAGAGTTTCAAAAGTGAAAGTCTGGGGAAATCCAAGCCATCCCACTCCACTTAATTCCCATTTCCCAGAGCTCATTCCCCTGCCATGGAAGGGAGGTCTGCAAGGCACTGGTGGAACTCAGTTCTACTCTTAGCAGAACTAGCTCAGGATCCGGTCGATTGTAGTTTTTGCAAAGACAAAGCTGATGGCTATATTACAACCAATGTATCATTTATTCTGTCTTATTCCTGTTGGTACTCATCTTTTCAGCCAGGTCCTTAAGTACTTTTTGCAACATTTCACTGTTTTGCAAGATCAGAATAATAGCATGGAGGGCTGTGAGTGCAGAGAACAGAGCATGACGCTGGGTAGCTTAAGTGCAAAAGGAAGCTATTTCAAGACTACTGGGTAGTTCATTAGATCAAAGGAAGGAACTGAAAAGTAATTAGGGACAGTATAAAGGGCCCCTCCAAGAATCCAGTAGCAAGAGCAATTGGTCCAGTCTCCTTTGGATGCTGATATAAAAACGGCTTAGCTTCACCTCCATTCTCATTATGTGTTAATTTTCTTGAGATCTACATTCCGTGAAAGGGAGTTGGATTGTCCTGAAAATCCAGTGGGGAAGGGAAGGGAGTGGGACACTGTGATTGACACAGTCAAAGGAATTGATCAGTTGCAAAGAAAACAACAGAGCCCTGTTACTTAAAGAACATTGAAAGTATTCTGAGCAGGCAAGACCTGTCTCTACCAGTCACATCACGCTGGCGAGTAATGATGTCACCTGGAGTTAAGCTTGCCCAGTAAATCAGCTGCTAATGATGAAGGAAATAGAGCCCACTAATGATCTCTCTGACACTTCTCTGCTACTAGAGCTCAACAACAGCAGATGACTTTGGCATAAATATTCTTAAAAAAAGGAAAAACAAAAAAAAAAAAAAAGGAAGGCGCAAAGAAGAAGAGGAAGGAGAGGAGAGAGAAAGGAGGGGGAAAAAAGTGGCTCAACTCTCAGCTGTTGTAACTTGAAGAGTACTAGGGTGGTGGAGTACCATCAGTCCTTCCACCTGCCCTCTGTCAAGTGCACTTCACAGAATGCTCTCCTTATGCCATGTGGTGACTGGGAGAGTATGCAGAGAGTGTCTCTCTCTATAATTTTTTTTTTTCTTTTGAGATGGAGTCTCAATCTGTTGCCCAGGCTGGAGTGCAGTGGCACAATCTTGGCTCGCTGCAACTTCTGCCTCCCGGGATCAAGCAATTCTCATGCTTCAGCCTCTGGAGTAGCTGGGATTACATGTGCGCTCCACCACACTCGGTTAATATTTGTATTTTTTTAGTAGAGACACGGTTTCACTATGTTGACCAGGATGGTTCCAAACTCCTGGCCTTATGTGATCCACCCACCTCGGTCTCCCAAAGTGCTGGGATTATAGGCTTAAGCCCCAACACCTGGTCAAAAAAAAAAAAAAGAAAAAAATATTTCTTCTAGATCAGCACTATCCAATAGAAATATCATGTTGGGAACATATGTGATTTCACATTAGAAAATGGAAAAGGTGCACGAAAAGTAAAAAGCAACAGGTAAAATTAATTTTAATAATATATATTTTGTGTAATTCAATATATCCAAATTATTATCAGTTAAATAATCAATATAAAATTATAAATAATGATTCTATATTTTTTCACACTACATCTT